>NW_007578418.1:320646-340721 GCF_000690725.1 Stegastes partitus | reverse complement strand
GTTCATATGGAGCACCTGACTCCTCTCTGGAGAACCTTTCATTTAACTTACAATCACAATCAGCACCAACTGTGGTCGAGGAATTGTTCTTTAGGATAAAAGAAAATGTTTCAGGGCTTAATTTGATGGAATGAGGTCAAAGTCAAATTTGTGTCTTTGAGAGAAAGAGCAGCACATCTATTGTCATCACACCTACAGACTGGTGGTTGCTCGCTATCTTGTTCCACTGAGAGCTTAAAGGCCAGAGGACAGACGAGGCTACAACCTCTGGGACTGACCTGATGAACAAAGCTGCAATTACCAGAGCAGGTAATGACAAAACTCCTCCATATGACTGTAACTTTCCTTTGCTCTTAAACAAATACACTCACTCTCCACCAGCCTGCAATCATGTGTGTTTAAACTTGTTCCCTCTCCATCCTGTCAGTTCCCTGTTTAGTAAATCACTGATTCCTCGTCGCTGTCGATCTGGTCCCACACTGTACCCACATTCATTAAACAGAGTGTTGTATCAGACTTATTTAACCACAGTATTGCTGCGCTGCTTTGTTACCGCCGCTGTGGTCAGGAGGCACCACTTTAACTGCTGTGGGCTGTGTGGGAACCAGCCTACAGACAGTTAACCTTGACCACATGTTCCAACACCCCAAATGGACCCTGTAATGATAACCCAGTGTAATGACTGACTTCTCTTTGGAAGGAATGCTCTATGAACATACACCGCTGCTGCCTTTTTGAACGCTTTTTTTGTTTTTTGCACGATGCATGTGCAGAAAGCTGCAGAAAAACCACTCGAGATGGATTTCAGCGTCCGGATGGTACAAAATGAAATGTGGTTTAGGTTTAGAGCTGAATGCCCCGTGCAGTAAACACGCTGTTCATGTGATATTATAGTAAATAGTGTCCCATAAAAATGAGTGATTCATATCATGATTCAAGTATTTAGGGCAGGGGAGGAAGTGTTCTGACATTCCTGTGCGGAGGAAACTGTTAGACATGTCATGACATCAGTACTGACAGATTTGCATGGTTTTGTTACACCGTATAAATCACCAGGAGCAGAGCTTGTAGTAATGCTCTGCTTATGGCTAAATTAGAGAGTGCAGGGTTCTTCTGTGGCCCAAACATTAAGTGTGCTGTTTTTTTCTCTACATGGCAACCGGCCCGGCTTCATGACCCGACTGAAGCAGAAGTGTCTCATTAATCAGTCGCTGCTCTGTCCACACAGGTAACGCTAAATAATAAACATGTAATTAAGCTATCAGTTCGCTAATCAGCCACGTCTTTGGTTCATTTTTCAGCAGATCCAGGTTTGATGAACTGCATCCTGAAACACGGTGACAACATGTTTACTGGTGTTGGTCACAATATATTTTTCTTTATAAGCAACCGTCTATTTTACAAGTTTTTTTTTTTTCCACATAAATCAAAACCCTCTCGTGTTCTCACCGCTGGAAACATCTCTAATGTGGCAGAATAAACTTCAACACGCCTCTATGATTAACGGCCAAACGCTGTGACAGATATTTTGTGAATAACACTTTCAGCGCCGAGCTGAGCGTGCTGAAATACGCACGGCATTGTTTCAACCCGACAACGGAGATTTTATAGCTGGCGTGCACGCTGAGAGGCATTACAGCAGCCAACTACACGTAATTGCCAGTAATTTCAGACAGAATGATTCACAATTGTTGTGTCAGTCAGATTGCCGTGTTCACGTTTTGTTTTTAACATATTGGAACAGATCTGTGATGCAGACACTCTCTCACTGTGTCACCACGCTGCTCCACGTCGGCATGTCTCTGCTGTACATGTTGACAGATTATGATGACAGCTCATACTAAACCCGACTATCCCTCACGTCACTGTGGCATTTAAGGTTTTTATTTCCCCCCATAAATGTTCAAATGATACGTAAAGACTTCAGGTCTCACTTTGTTTGTGACTCAGAGAGGCCCGATCGTCATCAGGTTTCTGATCAGCTCTGACTACGAAGATGAGCGAAGACCTGCAGCAGCACAACAAACACTCTGTAAACTAAGACTTTACCTGTAAAATATGTTTAACTTACACAATATGATGCACGGTTATGGATAATACAGACAATATTTACACAATAGCTTCACCTTAAAATGTTGCTTGTGTGTTAATACATTTGTTATACTGATTTATTATAATATTCTAATACAGGTCTTTCCTTTCTGGAGTTATTTTATTTTATTTTTATAATTTTCCTATTCCTATTATTTCCTGCTCATTCCTGGGGCGACACCAACAGCTGAAACCAAACTCCTTGTATGTTGTGTTCGTACTTGGCCATTAAAGCTGATTCTGATACATGCATACGGTTCATAATAACTCTGCCCATGAATAGAACATTTTTCTGATAATATTCTGCCTTTTACTTGTTGTAAAGTCTTCTTCCACCGCTGCATTTCTGTGTTTGTTTTTTATAAAGATTTGTAAAGGATGAGGTCATATACTATGGACACACAATTATCAAAATAAATGTCCATTTTTCTTCCTAAAGCGTCTCCCTTCAGGCAGCAGAGTCGCACCACGCTGCTGCAGTAAAAGGGATTAGCATGTGGCTAATAAAAATAACAGCCGTGAAATGACCGCAGATTGGCAGCGTTCAGTTGATCACATAGATTTCTCACGACGTTAACTACCCCTCAGGAACTCTGGTGTGACAAATAGCGGAGGGGCAACAGATAACCGCAAACTCCTTTTTTTTCTTTCTTTTCTTTTTGACTGGAGGCTTTTTATTGAGGTGAGAAAATTCCGTGGCAGACACCAAAAACATGCATTAACATACCACTGCAAAGCCAAGGTTAGCGAACCCGGACCTTACTCACTTATTACCCCTAACTACCCCTTTGGGAATATACATCTATAACGTTTGGCACACAGACCTCTAATAACAAACGGCTAACAACCAGTCATTATGGGGGCTTGAGCAGGAGATTTACAAATCTTAGGTTCAGCGGCGTTGGACAGGTTCCCCTCGCTTGAAAATGGTTATTCCATCAAGGGCACGGCGAGCTGCGTGATAAAATCTCGTGATTTATTCCCGGCGGCTGATAATTACTGGTGTCTTGTCACCTGTCAAAAATGAATGGACGGGGAGAGTCCGAGGCTGTAGTCTCCGTGCTCTTTACACCACAGCAGTAAATCTGACATGTTTGTGAAGCCATAAATCAGTGCTCGTGATAAAGCCTACGCACTGCTCCGAGCTGAGCGGCATGGGCTGAACATTTCAGACAGTTTCAGCTATAAAGGTATGCAGCAGATCAGCAGGGTTATTTGAAAGGTGTGGTAACTACACTGGTGTAAGTGGTTGCTTTGCAGCTTCACAAGAACGGACCATCACGAAGCAAGAAGGAGCAAAAGCACCGAGATCATCAGGGTTCAGATGTTTGTGTGAGAGGCTTGACATCAGTTTGCATAAGCCTGGAGAATGACTGAACTTTTGCACACTTGTTGGGCTCATCCCAGTGACGTGCACAGAGCTGTCCACCTCATGCAAGTGAGAACTTTTCAGATGAAGTATGCACACGAGAAACATCCGACACAAAAGACCTTCATCAGCTGTGATGTGATATTCAGGGTAGAACTTGTGACGACTGTTGTGCTGCTGCCTCTTAACAGAACATGAACACAATATGGAGTCTGAGGTGGACACACTGATGCTCTGCTCAAGCTCTTCACAAACAGAACACATTATCACCACAGTGCACAGCGTAAACACACAGCAGCTCCTGGGAACTTTAAAACACATTCATGTGTAACAGTGCAACTGACTTTATGTGCAGGTCCGTGTAGAGTTAAGTCTACGCTGACCTTCAGGACCCGACGGTAAAAGGGCTCGACACAACGCTCCCACCTCAGATCAATAGCTGTGCTTCTGGAGCTGAACTCTGGGCTGTAATTGCTGTGAAGGTTGGCGTCTCTGAGCCGCAGCACACAATAAAAAGAAGCGCGCAGGAAGGAAGCAATGCTCTCAACGACTCCCAGTTCAGCGTCTCAGGACCTAGTCTTTAGTTACCTGACCCGCTGCACTTGGCCAAAGGCCTAACGAAAGGTCGGCACAGTCACCTTTCACTGCCCACCGTCATACCTGACACACATCTTTCATGTGAACGCAGGTAAGAAACTAAGAAGTCTAAATGGATTATAACAGAGTCTGTTCCTGGTCTGTACTTTGCTGGCATTCGTTTAAACAATGACATATGACTTCTTGTCTCAGAAGGTAATTAATAAAAACCAAACTCAAAGCATTAGAGTATTACAACAGATAGAGTTCCAATCCCTAAATGAAACTCCAGCAGCAACAGACTGAAAGATCGATAGCCTGAGCCAGGAGCAATGGCAGGTTCTAATTGTAAAATATTTGCCCTTGTTTTTTCCCTCTCTTTGAAGTCTGGGGCTCACTCTGCTCTTGTCCTCAGGTGCTGCCCAGGCCTGATTTATGGGGATGGGTTGCAGGGAAGCTACTCTAAATTACATGGCCCTTAAACCTGAGCAGAGAGAGACGGAGAGAGGGAGAATGGCCGCTCCAGAGACAGCTAATTGCAAGGACAAACGTAACCTTCGGTAGATAAGAAGGTTCCTCTCTTCCCAGACTTGACAAAAGGGGAAACACGAAGAACAGATTAGGCCACTTGGATAAATGTGCAATTTGTCATGAATGTCCCTGAGACGAATAGTCATGAAGCATCGAGTTAAATAAATATCCCTTCGTTACCAATTACTGTAAAGAGAAAGAGGCCCACGTTGGTGAGAAGTCATGGTGGTGAACATTCAGTCTGAGGAGAATAATGCAGCGCTGTTCATAGAAGAAGTAAAAACAGAAAATAGACTAGTCGAACAGAAACAAGTTAAATTTGCAAAACTACACGTCACTGAACAAAACAAGAACGTTTCAAAGGAAGTGTGAAGCTAATTGCTATTTCCAAGTAATTGGTATGTTTTGTTATGTTTTACACTCACATGAGGTGTTGAAACTCTTCTGCAAGATCCTGTAAGGATGTGAGGGAGAGTCAGAGGAGGAGGAGGAGGAGGAGGAGGAGGAGGTGACAGTGCCATAAGCCTGCAGGGCACCCATAAACCTGGAAAGGGAGAGAGAGTGCACCATTCCTCACAGGTGACTGTACCATGTGACTTCAACATCTTTAAAAAGCAGGCCAACCTGTCTTGTCGAGCTACAAGTAATCACAAGGCACCAGAGGAGTCAGAGGAGGAGGATACCTGGGCTGTCGGCAGAGCAGCAAACACCGGCAGCCCCACAACACAAGCCCAGGAGCTCTCAGGGAGCGAGTGGAGGAGCGCTGGCAGCCTGGAAGCACATCTAAGACTCTTCATACGAGTGGGAAGATTAACTCTGACTCGTCCACATCGTTCACACAATGAGCTGCAGCAGCGTTGCGGGTTCAGAGTTCTCTGAGGAGGAGCTGGAGCTCGGCGTGCTGGGCCGAGGTGAAGACGAGAGGAGTCCCAAGGCGTCGTTTCAAGACAGCGAGAGTTCAACCAGCAGCCCCAGCGACCCAGAGGAAGGCCAGACCAAGAAGCGCAACAGACCCGTCCGTTCAAAAGCTCGGAGAATGGCTGCTAATGTCCGCGAGAGAAAAAGAATTATGGACTACAACCAGGCCTTCAACGCCCTCCGTGTTGCTCTGAATCACGACCTCAGCGGCAAACGGCTTTCCAAGATCGCCACGCTGCAGAGGGCCATCAACCGCATCTCCGCTCTGTCGGTGTTCCTGAGCTCCAACCCTCCCAGCAAGCCCTGCGCCCACCGCGAGTGCAACAGGTCGTCCGTGGGGCCGGCGGCGCTGGGCGCATCACGCCTGGACCAGACCAGGGTCAGCGTTCCTCGTCTGGAGCATCAGAGCTTCGTTCCCTGGCACGCGTCCATCTCTCACCAGATGCAACCACAACAAGCGCCTCACGTGCACCGGCTGTCCACGGAGCCCCACGTCTACATGGATAACGCCGTGTCCTCGTGCCCCCCGTCGCCACACTACCCCTGTTACCCCACTGAGGGACAGCTCTATGCTTCACATGGACACTGCGGCAGCCCCCACGACCACCCGCCCAGTCCTCTGCGGTACCCTCAGGTGGGCGAGGGGCTGGGCTACCAGCCGGGCATGTGGGCCTCCTGCACTCAGGGATACATGGACACGTTTGTGGAGCCGTCCGCCGCTCTGGGGCTTCCATGGCAGGTGAGCTACCTGCAGGAGCCGGAGCACAGCCTCCCTCTGTGCTCTGACATCCTGTAACGTCTGCTGCTGTGAGCCCTGAAGACGGACAAACACCAGAAGACTTTTGAATCATCTCAGGGAGGAAACCAAGGTTTCTGTGTTGTTACTAAAACTCAGTGTTACAGTAACACCGTGGAGCAGAGCCATCTGAATTTACATTTACATAAAAGTGCAATGGCAATCCAGACTGCAGAATGTTGTATATACTGGTGTGTTGTGATCCTGCATTTCAAAATGTCACATCCAAAGAATGTTGTAGATAAACTGCAGATTTATGTTCTGGTCATTGAAGCCACCTCAGCATCTTCCTGGTTTAATGCAGAAGCTGAATTATTAGAACGTGTTGCATTACTGAAACAATCAGAAGTAATGAGTGGACTCATACAGACGTGCAACGCTGTGATGGAAACATGCTGTCTGTCAAGTAATAGAAAGTGCATGATGGGAAAATGTGACCAGGATGTGGTACCAACATGTGTTTATGTATTTATTCTCAGTATTGTATAAAACAAAAAGTTGTAAAGAGTTTGTGCATCATTGTCTAAAATTAAATGCTCCAGTTGTACCATCACTGCTCTGCCTCCTTTCATAACAAAACACCTTTACCTGTTAGTCACAAGCTTCTCAGAGCCTCCATGTCGTTCACACACAGAGCTTACATGTGCACATGCCTGTCCATGTGTGTGTGTGTGTGTGTGTTTGATTATAGCCTGAGGACGGTAGCCTCCACCACTCCGACTCTGAGATGACAGAGGTCCTTCACTCAGTTGAGAAATGTCCTTACAAGCCCATTCTTGTCATTTTTTCTGGGAGAAGAGGAGCCAAGGTGTTATTTACACACAGCAAAATAAAAGCAGGAGTAGACGGCAGGAAGGGCAGCGCTCACGCTGTTCTGTTTGCTACGAGGACCCAAAAATCAATAAGCAGCACGAGACCATGAGGAGTGCATGTAGTGCCTCATGGAAGTTTGTTTTTTTGCTTTTACTCAGAAGAACATTAGAGTTAAAAACAACAAAACTCTTCTGCACCATCATGAGTGAGCTTCCCAACAGGTCAGCTGGTGTTTTTCTGCTCCAGCAGAGTGTGTTCTAACCACAATCCGTCCTCCCAGCCATCCTGTTAGTCAACAACAGCTTTCCCTCCCCTGCTGAGCGGCATGTCATGGAAAACAGCTTTAATATCAGACTATAGGACGGAGCCCACCGACAGATTTATGTGGGTTCAGGAAGGAAGAGTTTGCCCCGTCATCAGCGCTGAAATCCCCTGTCGGGCTGCGCCGGCCCGCAGGTGGAATTGGGTGTGTTTGAGTTTTTTGAACGTCCTGGAGGTCTCCCAGCAAGAGCCTGAAGACACCGCTGAAAAGTGTTGGCCCGGAGAAAAGTACTGCTGGCTGAGTGGAGAAATAAATGGTGTGGTGCAACGACAATTAGCAGGCAGGAAGGAAAGGGAATACGGACAAAGAGATGAATGGAGAGGAGGAGGAGTGAAATAATAGGAAGAGGAGGATGGAGGTGGTGAGAAAAAGGGGGAGAGTGACTCCACTTTGAGCCCCTTGTTGAGCTTCTGCACAGACGTGAATCACTGGAAAACCTTGACTCAGTGACAGCGCTCAGTGACGGCATGTCTCTTCCTCCTCCCCTTCTGGCACTGAAGCAGATCTCTGCTCACTCCAGTGCCAGTTTATCTACATGTCTGGGTCCTCCAGAGACTCCAGAGGAAACGTGGACTGATGGAGACGGCGTTCGTCTCATCGTGCTCCTCACTCGTCCACAATACAGAAAATCACAGGAAGTCTCCACATCTGGAGAGAACACAGAACGACTGGCAAAGAAAAGAGCTTTTAATTAAACTGGCTGCATTGAACCTCTAACTTTACTAAAATTGATGAACACACAAAAAAAACTACATCAAACTGTAATTTTACATCAGTTTAGATGTTAGAATGTAATGCTGTTACAAGACAACATGAGTAATTAAGACCATTAACTGAATCCTCAATCAGCAGAAACTGAGTCAACACATCTGGGATGAGAAATGTGAAGACATTTGTTGATGTACTTCTTCTCCAACATCCATCATCTCTACACCTTAATCCTCACTATAGGGTCATGGGGGGCTGGAGTGAAGGCAGGTTCACCTGGACAGGTAACCAGTCTATCACAGGGCTACACTTAGAGACAGACAACCAAGCACACTCACATTCACACCTACGGACAATTTACAATCACCAATTAACCTCAGCATGTTTCTGGACTGTGGGAGGAAGCCGGAGAACCCGGAGAGAACCCACGCTGCACGGGGAGAACATGGAGACTCCACGCAG
This sequence comes from Stegastes partitus, assembly GCF_000690725.1. Classification (NCBI taxonomy): domain Eukaryota; kingdom Metazoa; phylum Chordata; class Actinopteri; family Pomacentridae; genus Stegastes; species Stegastes partitus. The sequence goes on along the minus strand of NW_007578418.1, from coordinate 332,135 downwards.
GAAGATCCCGGGTGTCCTCACCGGGATGCCATCCGGCGACTTTCTAGCTGTGAGGCCACGGTGCTAACCACTGATCCACCTGCAGCCCTCTTCTCTAATACCAAAGGAAATATTTCAACTGCTTGTGAGGTCCAACAGAAGATGGAAAACTGGACATTTTTCTGAATTTTCTGACAGTTTGTAGATAAAATAGTAAATCATATAATCAGGAAAATACCTTAATTAGTGGCACATTCAAGGATAATGTAAATGTTCTTTGGCTGGAGCCTTAATGGGACGTGTGTTAAACTTCACAATCACTAAAATCCGTTTTTTAAGAAGTAACTGGTCATGACAGTTGAGAGAAAACCTCGCTGTGTTGAGACTCTTTAGCAGGTCAGCTCTCCGTGTTGACATGTGACTCACCTGAGGATTTACCTCACTCCTCCAACATGTGAGCCTGTCAGTGATGCATCTCCTCTCAGACCGTCCCGCCTTCTCGACACCCTCCGCTGCCAAGCTGACGGAAAAGAAAACAAGCAAACATGAGAGAAATGATGCCAAGACACGAGGGTGTGTTTGCGTGATATATGGGGATGAGTCAGCCTCAGAGTGGAGATGCATGTCGATGCTCTGCATACTGCACACACACACACACACACACACACACACACACACACTCTGCTGCTATGACATCATTGGTGAAGGTGTAGGAAGTGAAGGTGCCAGAGGACAAGATGCGACAGATTTCTGTCAAGTACAAACAAACACATTAAACCTGAATTATCACCGACTGCCTGAAACACCCAACAGAATGTTAAATATAATTACATACATCACCTCAGTCGCCCAGTTGAGTTTATTTACTTTCTAAAAATCACATAAAAACGCTTAAAGAATACACGTCCGGTTTAATCAGAGCTCGGGACTCGTTTCAGCAGAATTCAAGATTTCAGTTGTTTTTTTCTTTCTCTAAATAAAATCTAAAACACTTGTCTCTACTGAAACTCTAACCTGAAACCAAAATATGTGCAAGAACAAAAGCAAAGTTTTTATCTTCATATCTTTATGATGCAGCCGTTGTAGCTGCACAGCAACAAACAGCAGCACTGGGAAAGGCGCCGCTGTGCCTTACTGGTTTGATTTAACAAAACGACCTCCACCAGTGCCTCATCATGAAGACACGGGGAAGTGAAGCAGCTGATGTGTTGCTCTAGAAGAACATCAGGAGCCTGAGTGTTGAACACATTGCTCCCATTCCAGCGCTGAAGGCTCAGGAGCAGGAACAGGTTTGTCTCTTCTGTACCAACTTTTAATGACTTTGCACAAACAGCGTTCTGCTCAAGCTGAACGCTGCAAAACCAAACCAGAACCATTCACCTACAACAGGGGTGTCCAATCCTGGTCCTCGAGGGCCACAGTCCAGCATGTTTTAGATGTTTCCCTCTTCCAACACACCTGATTCAAATGATCAGGATCGTTATCAGGCTTCTGCAGAGCTTTTGGAAGAGGGAAACATCTGAAACATGCAGGACTGTGGCCCTTGAGGACCAGGATTGGAGACCCCTGACCTACAATATAATAAATGAAATCCTCTTGTTATTTCTTTACTATCAGTTGCTGCTGCTGTCATACATAACGTCTGAGGCTCAAACGTGCTGATATGTGATGACATCTTACATCATCGCTGTGGCTTCACAGAAGCTACTTCTCTCCAAACAGACCATAAATGTTGTCACGTAAGCTTTTTGAATTAATATCACCATAACCCAGTCTGAACTGCTGGACTGAGCAAATGAAAGCAAAACTACACATCAAATAATGATGTTAATAAAGGCATTGAAACCATAATAATTCAGGAACAGTCCTTTGACCAGCAGACAGACATCATGCATATAACCGCTGTATCCAGGCTGGAGACCTTCGTTCTATTTTATCTGCTCTCTATAAACATTTCAAACATTTCAACAGATGCAACTATAGAAAGCATAATTTACTCTCTTACGGCAGGTTCTGAGAGAAACAATAGATTTTGTGTTGATCCCCTTTAATTAACGCACATCCTAGATTTTACAGGTTTGACAAAATACAACAAAATGATTTACTGGGAAAGTTTTTGTTTCCCATAAAGTCACAGTTCAGGGTTGATGAGCTCGAACATCGTCACGTCTGCATCAGTTGGACAAACAGCTTCATGCTTTCTTGTAGATTTCCTCCTTTTAGTTGGATTTAACTTCCTTTCATTGGTTCAACAGAGAAATCCAAACTCAGTCATTAAACCTCCCTCCTTCCTGTTGACCAATGAGACCAGATGCAGCTCCACTTGATGGTTTGTGTGGCTTCACGGAGCAGGAAGCAGTTTCACTTCTGAACACTAGATGGAGGCAACACAGTGGAGCTCAGCTTCACGTCCAGCCTGGACCATCATGGAAGCTCACAGCTTCAGTGTAAAGATGCAAACACCTTCTGTGGAGGCTCAGCAGCCTGACTGATGTCACAGAGTCTGTGGGCAGGTGAACACACGGCAGCCTGTTACTCAGTTTGGGAGGTTTTAGGGTTTTGTTGTCCCGGTGCTGACAAGTTTCTTTGAATCAGGAACGCTTCTCGCAGGACCGATCTGTCTGTAATCTGCCAAAGGTGTGTTTGACAACTTCTAAGCAGCCTGCAGTTAAATATAAGAGTCATACTTGACTTATTGATTTATTTTTTTAGACGGGACAGTGCGCATTAATGTACATACAATCTCAGGTTGTAGTAAATACGGCAGATTTAGCACAAGGCTAATTTCCATCCGATGTCCCACAGCACATCCTCCAGAGTTGGTGGAATTTATTTTATTGATGACATAGATATTAATAAAAACTAATACTTTTAGGATGTTATCAAAAAAGACATGTAGGCACAAAGAAAGTGGGTCAGAACTGCAAAAATATAAACTAAAGCAGAAAGAGGTGGGAATCTTATCTTCTCCTGGAGGGTTTCTCTCTTTATGGAAAAGGGGAAACCTGAAGGTTTAGTGGGTTAAAACCATCTTTATAATTCTAGTTCTTACGGTTCTTCTGTCTGTTTTCAGCATCTTGAAAAAGGAAAACGAGGTGGAAATCTGCAAACGAAGCAGCAGACGACCTGGACGACCTCCAGCAGCTCAAACATAACGGCAGCAGCTGAGCGTCAGCCGACTGGCAGCAGAGCACAGAGGTGACAAACTCCCAAACCACCGCCGATAACCTGCTCGGCAGACACTGAGGCTACAGAGACATACAGGGATAAACTGAGAACACAGGCAGCAGCTCTGGTCCTGCTATCAGAGGAGCTGCTTGAAGGTGGAGAGGCTTCTGCTTTATGAATTTAAAAACATGGAGTCCATCCCTAATGCAGTCTCTGGCTTTGATTTGGTCTCGGTCCCATGACCTGCATCTCTGCCTTTTCATTAAATCAAGCCTCTCTTCTTTGCTGGTACAAGTTGTTTATCTGATTTGAGATGGAGGAAAGCTATTCTGTCTGCTGTTGATATGCGGCAGGAAATAAGCAGCAGCTGAGAAATCTGATGACATTTACTGTCCTGGCTCCTGTTCATCTACAAGATCACATGCAGACACATCCAGAGGACTGTTTACTCAGTGCTGGCTACACACACACACACACACACACACACATACACACACACACACACACACAGACATATATATTCATTTATTTATTTTTTACAGTCGGTAAACAACTTATTTTGAATTGTCATTCACTCTCCCCGTCTTTCTGTTGCTCATTGATTCTGCCTCAGATTCAGCTCCGAGGACAGCCTGCTCCAATTAAGCCTGCATCACAAATGCAGCTGACAAAAAAAACTGCATGAAAAACATCTGGGGCATCTTTCAGAACGTCTCTGTCCAGACTTGAGCTCCTTAGATCTCTGCGTTGAGCCCTCTCAGCAAAATGTGTTATTCATGGCTGTCAGCCATAATGGGCTGAATCGGCTGCAGTGTAAAAAAACAGTAATCTATCAGGATACCGGTGTGGCCCTGAGAACGCAACAGAAACAAGATGCAAATGAAGAAGACATGTTTACATATCTGGAAGCATTTATGCAGAAAAATGAAATAAAGAAAGTGAAGAAAAATATTCACCAGTTTCCCATCACGTATGTCTGCTGGTCTGTAGCTCAGGGAAACGTACAGCAGTCCTTTATTTGCTCCTGTTTTCTCTATTTGCCTCTTATGTTGGTATTTGTGGTGCATTTCTGTATGTGTTGAGGAGTTAATTTATGAAGACTGGAAACAGACACTCCTAGAAAATTAAACTCATATTCAGAATTCTACTAAACATGAAGGAAGCTGATTGTTTTACTTTAACGACTTGTTTTTTANATGAGGAACAAGTATAGTTTTATATACTCAACTAGATAACAGAATAAAAGCTATTCAGGTTTACTGGGACACTGAGTTGGAAACCATTAATGACTACTGAAGCCCTCAGAGACCTCAGACCTCCTCCCAGCAGCTGATCTCCACCATGTCCTGATCTCCAGCCGATGTCAGAGTCCTGATTCATTCATCTACACTGTTAGCTTCATGAGAATCAGAACAGAGCTTTAGCATTGAGTTAGCATCGATATCATCAATAACAAGCTGACAGAGTGATGGATGCTTGTTCTGGACTCAGACATTTTGTGTGCTTATTTCTGCAGTTACTGGCTTTAAGCTGTTAGCTAACGCTATGCTAGGTTGGCATAACTACAGCCATGCTATTGCTAACATAAACAGACAGGGAGTAGCTTAAGCTAGGTTAGCACGACTTTAGCAACATAGATGAAAAGCATGACCGATGCAACGAAGCACGTGTCAGTCGTCCTGACTCAATGAAAAGAGAGTTAAAGTGGAGACAGGAGACCTGCTGAGTCATTGTTAATGTGAACCAGGAGACCTGCTGAGTCATTGTTAAAGTGAACCAGGAGACCTGCTGAGTCATTGTTAATGTGAACCAGGAGACCTGCTGAGTCATTGTTAGTGTGAACCAGGAGACCTGCTGAGTCATTGTTCGCGTCACAGCGTGGTTCTGAACGTATCTGTCCGTGGTTCCGCTCAGCCCACTCCTGTGATGGAGCCGGCTGCAGCTTCCTCCTGCACTACTGAGAAGACAGAGGCTGAATGGAGGCAGAGCTCCATCTAGTGGACAAACGGCGCAACGACAGCATTCTGCACCACTGTCACACTTAACAGCATTTAGTGTTTTATGACAGAAGAACCAGACGGTACGCCAGAACATCGCCAAAATGTAATCATCTGTTCATTGAGCCATTATCAACATTTACTGAAAATGTCATGAAAATCTGTTCATGACTTTTTGAGTTATCTTGCTAACAAACAAAAACAACAAAGCAAACCTGTTGGTTGTCTCCGTGTNTAAAATTTAAATTAAGTTGAACTTAGCTCGTTAGTTGTTGTGTTATTGTTCCCCAGAGAACACGGAGGGTTTCTGCATATTGTCGTGCTACATGTCAACAGGTAAAGATGTTTGTGTTCTAATTGTTTTTTGTTTTACTTACAATGCATGGAGCTCGTATTGTGCAGAAGTGCTGCAGAGCATGCTGAGGTCGTGACAGATGGCCTCTGTTCCACCGGCTCCTGTGATTCAATGCAGCGTCCTTGGATTTCCATACGTGCAGACCGATTAGCATGCACCACAGCAGCCACCATGAGAAACGGAAACATTCCTAAAATACACACAAAACAAACCACAAGCGCAGCAGGATGGGTTCCTATGTCTAATAAATTAGTTCTATCTGTATCCATCGTGAGTCCCTTCTTCGCCCTCATAGGTAGAGAGTTCAGTCGTCTCTGTGCTGCTGTGTGATTGCTAACCGAGCTAACGGCTAACTCACGACTTGCTCATCGACTTTTCCGTCTAGCTGTGATATTAAACCACAAACACCTACTGGAAAGGGAGCTCATTTACTGATTAAACACTGGTTTAAATAAACAAAACAGGAGAACCAGATATGATCCTGAGGAGCTGCTGAGAGAGGTTCTGTCTAAATGCTGCATCTACGGTTATTACTGTAGGAACAAGTGAGAGTTTCTCCTGCTCTCAGCCTTCATTTATCAAGACGTAATGCAGAGACGAGCTTGTGGACGTGCCAGTGGTTCCACCAGGTGGAGGCTGGTTGTGTTGTTAGAACACATACCTGTACGCTGAGCTGATGACACCTGTCTGACCCGACGACCCAGACCTGTCTGACCCGGGTTGGTATCACGCTGTGGTTTGTCTAAGCTGGCCTGTGATCCGTTCATTAGTCTGTGATTTGTCCACATCCCTGCAGGTCTGAGCCCACTTTGATTCAGGACCACGTACAAAGAGGCCGATGAGCGTCTCGCTGGACCTTAAAGCCTCTCCGTGGTTCTGGTATCAGGGCTACACGACTGTTTGCTGGGACTGAAACAGACTTTTACAGTTTTAAGCATAAACAGATGGTTATTATTTGCAGCTGTAGTTTTGTTGTTTGGCTCACACACATGAAAACAGAAACATACACCAGAGAGCATGACTTCTGATGGATTTCCGTCTCACCTTAAGAACATCAAGACGGATGCCATGTCTTCAGGTTGCTGTGAACATCGTTCGTCAGGCTGCCGGGCAGAATAAATCGCTGATGCCACCCGTTTCCCTCGGTCATGTTTCAGGAGCCATGCTGGGGAACGATGTGATCAGTCCTGAGACACCTGTTTAAACAACAGCACACCTGATGGGTGAGCGTCAGCGTGTTGGAGTCATTTAGCTGAATTCTGCTGCTGCTGTTCAAACAGCGTGAAGCAGGTGATGGACTTCATAAAGCAGGACGTGAGGAGAAGTTCAGCAGACAGCTCGTCTCGGCTCCTTTCCAACAATCTGCCGCCTTTTTCCCTCAAAGGTCATTAAAAACACACTGAGTGGATTCTGTGATGCCGTCCGGTGCTGGCATTTCCAACCAGTACTTTCATTTGACTCAGTTAAATAAATAAAACGATTTGCTCTGACGGGCTAACACTCGTTCAGCGTCTTGTTCTATTTGAACACAACCGAGGTGAGAAGAAAGTTCTGACTTGTACGTATGCAGGTGAACGTTGGGCTGATTCATGGCAAAGGCTGAGACATCTTTCCAATACGTCCACATTCAGGGCGACTTCATCGGCATGCCTCGTAGCCCCTGGCCTGAGCGACTTAAGGAGGGCACAGAGGCTAGATCACTTAAAGTTGGTAATTTAGTTAATAGAGTGGGTCTAAATAATTTGGGGAAGTAAATTGGTCTTTTAAAAGGTTATCTGTACCCTGACACGGGGCCACCTCTCAGGAATATAAAACGACACCTTGTTAAGTGATTGGACAGGCTCATTTCAGCAGCTATTTTCACTGCTGCACCCTTAATTATTAAATTTTCTCCTCCTCTTGGACTCCGCCGCTAATGGATTGATTTTCTTTCTTTTTTTTTTCCAGGGAAATTGGTTTATAAAACCTCCGCGAGAGAAGAAAGTGGCAGGAAAGTGTCAGATGAGAGAGGAGCGAGCTGCAAAGGAGAAAGCGTTTGAAGAAAAGTGTCAGCGAAGACATGAAGGGAGATGCTCGGCGCCGTAAATAAGCTGAAATCCATGTTTGTGCCTTAACGGGCTCTCCCAGCAATTACAGCGTCCTGGATTCCATAAGCTCCCTCCAGCCACTTGTTTGAAACCAATTCATCACAGCAGAAGAAAGAAATTTAACATTACTGATTGAACTTCAACATCCTGGGGTCGGACGAGGAGCGAACGTCTTCCAGGCACATTTTCATACAGTCTCATTCAAATGAGCGTCCTCTGGGAGAGGGCTCAGCTGTAATGAGAAAACCACAGAAGTTGTGTCATTAGTCATAGATAAAGATGCATTATGTGCCAGACTTACTTGGCCTCGGGGGCTTTACTGTATTTTTCTTTGACTGAGGTTTTCTTTTTTCCCTTTTGTGCCGCAGAGACTCACAATTTAATCAATTCCCCTTTCTGAGCCTGAGAAATAGAAAGAAAAGGCAATTACTGAAGGAGAAAATATGATAAGGGTAAAGAATTGAACCCCAACTGTCAAAAGAAGATGGATTAGTTTTGTTCAGTTAGGTAAGTCAAACAGGCTTTATATTTACTGTGTGCTTAAAGGAAATGAAACCCAAACACGGTGACGTGGAGCTCTGACTTCAGAGTCGGACTCTGAGGAGAATTAATCTGTGACTGTGCGGCGCAATCAGCCAACTCAATATTCGAATGTAAATTTACACACATTATGAAAGCAAACGACAAGTCGCTCTGATAACGACAAAAACAGCTTAATAATACATGGAATGTTTAACGAGCGCTGCCGGCTGCAGGCTTTCAGAAATACTTTAATTATTTACAGCCATGCGCGGCGATCTCGCTCAGAAAGCTGCCATGTCTACAACAGGTGCTTCAATCTGTGCTAACATCTTATCTACGCATTTTTCGTTTCATATTTCTATTTTTTTTTTGACAAAAGTGAAATCTAGAAACAAAATACATTAAAAAAACAACAACAGCAAAAGAATAATTAGCTTTTCAGGGACAATAAGTTATGAGAAAAGATTTCTCATCATCCTGTAGACGTCCTCCGACACGTCTGGTGAACCTCAACAGTTTAGTGACGCACTTACAAGTGGTGAGGATGAAGGTGTAGAGATGATGGATGGATGGTAAATGCTAGCATGATGAGGAACAAGTATAGTTTTATATACTCAGTACAAACCAGATAACAGAAAGAATAAAAGCTATTCAGGTTCACTGGGAAACTGAGTTGGAAACCATGAATGACGACTGAAGCCCTCTGAGACCTCAGACCTCCTCCAGCAGCTCATCTCCACCATGTCCTGATCTCCAGCCGATGTTAGAGTTCTGATTCATTCATCTACACTGTTAGCTTCATGAGAATCACAACAGAGCTTTAGCATTGAGTTAGCATTGATTTCATCAATAACAAGCTGATGGAGTGATGAACGCTCGTTCTGGACTCTACAATATTTTCTACGCTGATTTCTGCAGTTACTGGCTTTAAGCTGTTAGCTAACGCTATGCTAGGTTGGCATAACTACAGCGATGCTATTGCTAACATAAACAGGGAGTAGCTTAAGCTAGGTTAGCACGACTTTAGCAACGTAAATGAAAAGCATGACTGACGCAACGAAGCATGCATCAGTCGTCCTACTTATGGTAAAGAGAGTTAAAGTGGACCAAGGGACATGCTGAGTCATCGTTAACGTGAACCAGGAGACATGCTGAGTCATTGTTAGCGGCACAGCGTGGTTCTGAAAGTATCTGTCCGTGGTTCTGCTCAGCCCACTCCTGTGATGGAGCAGGCTGCAGCTTCCTCCTGCACTACTGAGAAGACAGAGACTGAATGGAGTCAGAGCTCCATCTAGTGGACAAACGGCGCAACGACAGCATTCTGCGCCACTGTGACACTTAACAGCATTTAGTGTTTTATGACAGAAGAACCAGACGGTACGCCAGAACATCACCAACATGTAGTCATCTGTTCATTGTGCCGTTATCAACATTTACTGAAAATTTCATGAAAATCTGTTCATGACTTTTTGAGTTATCTCGCTAACAAACAAAAAACAACAAAGCAAACCTGTTGGTTGTCTCCGTGTGCAGGTGTAACCAGCTGTACAGCACCACCAGTTTTATTACATCCTATTATGTTGTTCAGTTCTTACATTGTTGTTTCAATTCTTGTTTAGCTTGTGTTTTTTGGACTGTGCAGTTCTGCTTTTAATAAATATTCTGTTCAGATATTTGCTGCTCGGTGGGAGAACATTTAACTCCTTCTCCACAGCAACCAAATAATCATTTGCAATTTAATGCTTTAAAAAACCTCCTTCGGTATGCCATGTGCCTCATCTGGATTTCTCCGTGTGGGCTGGCTTATTGATTTCAAAATCCACTGAATGCACGAGGAACCTGAGGACGGTACTTTACATTTGAATGCCGCAGGGTTTCTGTTTTTGTTTGTGACAGATTTTTCTTCGTTCAACTACTTTCAATGAGCATGTTATGTAAAGCGAGCTGCACGGTGGATCAGTGGTTAGCACCGTTAGCAGCTAGAAGGTCGCTGGTTAGTGTCCCAGTGAGGATCTTTCTGCGTGGAGTCTCCATGTTCTCCCCGTGCAGCGTGGGTTCTCTCCGGGTTCTCCGGCTTCCTCCCACAGTCCAGAAACATGCTGAGGTTAATTGGAATTAGGCCATTATTAATTAAATCACCAACACTTTGGGCTTCTCCTGTTAAAACAACTCAAAGTACATAGTGTTCATATTAAGAGAGTCTAAACAGAGTCCAGCCTTGTTACCTGTATTGTCCACATGTGACCACTTCCCCTCCTGGTTGTTGTGTTTCTGTGTGAAGTCCATTAAACTGCTGCTTCCTCACTTCATCATGAGCGTCTGTTGTGGACCTCTCACAGCAGACATCTTTCCTGTCAAACACAGCAGCGACTCAGCGTGATTAATGGCTGCGGTCCGTTCAGGTGTGCCAGTTCTACGGACCAGGTATTGTTCCTGCCGGCTTACTGGGACATTTAAATGGAACAGCGCCATCGTTATTGGTATTAATTATGCATGGGACTTTCCTGCTATGACAACTGGAGGCGTCTGCTGTGAGAAGCCACCACACCGCTGCTTTACTGTTGCTTCAGCGGCCTTAAGTTCTTCTTCTTTGTCTTTTCTGATAAATGATGAGCACCTTCATTAACTAGCAAAGCAACTTTTTCTCACGTCTCTGCAGTCACGCTTCAACAGTTCTTACCGTGCTATATTTAACATTTCAAACAGAATACACGTCCTGCTGCATCCCTTTCTCTTTTTTTTGTGCCTCTGTTGTTCTGTAATTGCTGGTGAACGTGTACATGCTGCAGAACTAATGCGCTCTGCTCGCTTGGCTCTATTGAAATGTCAAACTGTTTTCTTGTAGAAGGAGTTAGCGTGCTGGTCAATGATCCTGAAAGACAATTCATGTGAACTGCTGCGTCAAAGCATAGCTTCAGGCTTTCTCTTTGAAAAGAGGATTCTGTTTAAAGAAGAAATCCAGGATGTTCAGGAAATTAACGCCAAGCACTGCCTCTAAAATGGAGATTCATTATTTATTTTAAATAACACTTTTGTCGTACAGACAAAACAACTACAAAAAGAAAACCTGATGGACTGTGTGTGACTTTTCTTGTTCTGTACGAGCAAGTGATGCAGCACCATGTAGCATCATCAGCATGTCAGATATCAAGGCTGTGGGACTGTCCAGACGGAGGTCCAGATAGAATAGAACAGAACTTTATTGATCCCTTTGGTGGAAACCTCAGGGAAATTGTTGATAGATACGAGGAGGGCTTGATGCTGGAAGGCTCATTAGTTGTTCATTATTGTTCATAGTTGTTATAATAACTAGTAGGGCTGGTCCCAGTAGAACTTTCTGCTCTCTGGATGTTCAGGCCCAATTAATGATGAATATCAGAA
>NW_007578418.1:296481-319961 GCF_000690725.1 Stegastes partitus | reverse complement strand
GAGTGAATAAAAAAAAGTCAGTTTGTGATGGCGAAAATGTACATTTGACTGTAAACCCATGGAGGGCGACTTTGACCTGTAGGAGGCTTTAATTATAAAAAGCTGGAGTCCACTGAGTGACCTGTAGGACCAAAGTACGCTTTTATTGGTGAGATATTAATCTGCTAGAAAACGCCTGCACCACCTCCAGCAAACAGAGTCCTGTTGGTATGTTGAGCCTGACTTATGCTCCACAAAGCTCAGGACACTAACGAGGATACTGACGCCTCTGCACAGAATAGATTGTTCATGACAACATAACGCACAACTGGCTCATTAAGACAAGGGCAATTTAGTGCGTTATCAGCCACTGCAAGCTTCATTTGGCCTAAAATAGCACATTAACTCGTGTCAGCAGAGCAACGCACTGATAAATATCAAAAAAGAGAGCGAGCAAAAGGACGGGCAGCAGGGATCATCGATAAACCTGTCAAACTCCAGGAGTGCAGAGAACAGATTAATTTGTGAATACACTGATCAATAAAAATGATCCGTAATAAGATTCTAAATGATTCAGTGCTGCTCCTCTGTGCAGTCAGAGGTGTTGAGCTGCCGTCAGGGCCACAAGCTGAAGGTTCACTGCAGATGACAATGAATGTTTCAGCCTGCAGCGACTAAAACGTTGATGTAAACGCACACCCCGGTAAAATGTGTCTGTAAGGAGCACGCCAACCGACAGCATTCATCTTAATTGCACAGATAAAATCCACCACCTACCCGTCCACCTACACCGAGCGCTGAACAGCAGCGAACACAGAAAAATGGCTGGTTTCTATTTTTTTTAGAATTGTGTCATAAATGTATGAGATGCTTTTTGCTCTCACTGCTATTTTCAAGCTGCAGATGAATAAAGCTGCCAGCTTTGAAGAGCTTAATCTTGTAGTTAGTCTAATAAATGAAATGTCAGGTATCAAGTGCACATGCTGCTGCTGCTGCTCGGTAACGAGTGATTCGTCTGATAAGCAAAGAGATCAGAGCAGTACACAGCAGACACAGTGACGTCCATAAACCAATCATATTTGTGTGTGTGAGAAGATCAATTACACAAGTTAATCATGAAAGACATCAGTTAGGCTTTGAAGCAGCAATCAATGCAGGTCAGCTTTCATCAGGTGGACCAGAGCTGAGGATGCTCACTGCACAAGCTGTGTCAGGTCCTGGAAGGGCCCTGCTTCCCTCCTGTGTTACAGCAGGTACTGATGTCAAACACCATGTGAGCCAATCAAGTGTCTGTGAAGATCCTCAGTCATCCAGTTTCATCTTAGGACTGACTCAGCAGAGAAGAGCAGCTCTTCAGGACAGGACTCAGCATCCACCTGCATCTTCAGGACAAAGGACACTCATCTGAAGACAACAACATGTACAGATGTTGGGCTGCAGGGAGGACAGATGGTTTGAGAGAGGAAGAAGCCATCTAACTGGAGAGACCGTCCCTCAGCAGAGGTGGAGGTCTGAGGCATCACCTGTTTACAGCTCAGTCCTCAGATCTCTCCCCAGGAAGATGAACCCACACCGAGCCACAGAGACCCTAACGAACCCCACTGTGTCAGGGGGAGCACTAATGACTCACATAACGAGGGGGAGGAGCAACAAACCCCCAATTAAAACCCAGACTCAGGTGTTAATGGATCCTTCAGTCCAGCTGCTATGATTAAGGAGCCACAGTGGATGCACACAGGGATCCATTCACACCACAATGTGCAGCTCAGCCCCAAATGATTCAGAATCATCACAAACCTGAACCTGCATTTAGATTTAAAATGCATTTTTATTGCAATAATTAAATCACAAACGAGTGACAAATCAGACGCTGTGTTTGAGAAGGACGATGAGTTTGAGCTATTTCTTTTCTTCTCTTTTTTTATATAATTGTTTGATATTTTTTATGAAGATGCCATGTCCCTTGAACTGTTACAACTGTTTGAGAAAATGCAGCTTCTCTACCATCCTGGATCCTCCTGCTAACGTCCTACGACATTCAACACAGACTGCAAACCGAGACAAACGAACGCAGCAGGTCTCTGGTCAGTTAACAGTAAACTGCAAATCACAACCACAACAGAAGAGCTTCCTGAGCTTGCTGTTAGAGTTCATCGTTGAAGCAGAGTTGGGAAAGGCTATGAAGTCATATCTATGTGTTTTCAAGCACCAGAGCAAAGCATAATTAAAAAGTACAAGCAGACTGTGAAAACTCTCAGCAGGCGGGAAGGAAGCTAAAAGCAACTCCAAAAACAGCACAAGGGAGGCGAGGAGGAACCCAAAGATCAGCACCAAGGTCGTCATTATGAATTTAAGCAGCTCTGGTGCCAACATCTCCAGACCGACGCTCCAGCAGACGCTGAACAAAGCTGGACTGACCAGGAGGACTCCACCAGCTTCTGCAAACGCTCCCCTGGACAAGGAAGAAAGCTGTTACTCAGTAGTTCTTGTGGTCAGATGAGATGTTTGTACACAGGGATGTGGCTTCACATTCAGCCTGAAGAACATCAGCCCTGCATGGTGGTGACAGGGTGATGCTCAGGCAGTGGACCTAAAAACCTGGTCAGAGTAAACGACAGGAAGAGATTTGATTTGGTTACTGATTACTGAGAATGAATATGAACGATTGTGGACATGGTGTTTTTAGTAGAAATGTAAAAAAGAAAGGAGAAAACTTGATAGCATCTTTAACACAATGTCTTCCTGTCCCTTCTCATCTGCTTTCCAGCCTGAAGAAACCTTCTCAGTTCCAGTCAGACCGTTGTATGAACAGCTCAGGGCTCCTAGTGTCCTGATGGTCGCACTGTCCTTCAAACACAGAAAAACACACGAGGCTCCATGAGATGTTTCTAAAAGGCTGTGACTTTACACTCTGTCCAGGCTGCAGCAGCGTGTCAGGGATCATTCCCGAGGTGTGAAGTGTTCTCCAGCAGCCTGCAGCTGGAGGTTGTTGCCTCCCCATTCACACACAGCACAGAATCTCAAGAGTCTGGAGCCGTCCACCGGGTTCAGGTACCCTTGACTGCTCCTCTTGATGGAATTGGTGCAGTTCAGTTTAATTCACTGGCTTTCTGCCACTGACTTGTTTCTGTGAGTCCACTGGGATTAAGTCAGGACTTTAGGAAGGTGTGTTTGGACTCATTGTCTTGTTCTAACATCCATCTGACTCCCAGACCCAACCTTCTAGCTGTGTTTTATGTTTTCTCCAGAATGTGAAGGTTCCCCTCCTTCATTATTTAATGTACAGTCATGACTGGATAATCGACCCTTAACAATCCTAAACCTGCTATCCGACATAGAAGAAGGTTTTACATTTAGTGTCGGGTTATCGAGTCACGACTGTACTTTGTGTAACGCACTCGTTACACTGGCAGCAAACAGATCATAATAACACCACCATGCTTCATGCTCGGTCTGTTAAGGTTAAAGGCTTCACCTTCTCTCCTCCAAACTTATTTCTGGTCATCATGGCCAAGTAGCTTGATTTTTGTTTAATCTGATGACAAGACTTTCCTCCAGACGGCCCGTTCTTTATCCACGTGATAAACTTCTGACAAAGACGGACGAGCTTCAGTCATTCCATCATTGACAATTAAGAGTTTAAGAGTCACTGAAAACTCCAGACATACATGGTACACCAGGTCTGTACAGTCTATGTAAACCTTTGTATGTATCAGATCATTTAGTAACACTAGACACTCACAGCATGAGTATTTAAAGCCATTATATGCTAGCTTATTGTTTTTCAAGTCACCTTCTGCTTCCTACTTGTATGAACTGCACTGCAGAACTCAGGCTCATCTTCAGGCAGATCACAGTGTTTATTTCAACTATTTCAAAAAGGCAAGTGCTTAATTTGAGCACTGCCTACAATTGCTTGCAGATAAAAAGCAATCTTTGTTTTCTTCATTCATAATGCAGAGCTCGAGGTGAACCAGAAATAATGCATTCTCATATTGCAATTAATTTTTTTTTCTTCTCCTCCCCTTAGACTACAATTAACAATAATAATTAATAAATAATTAGTCGTGGCTTTCAAATGAGAGCATGTCCTCAAGCCAGGAAAGAGATTAAATTTTCATTTTAAAAGGGGTAACAGCTTCAAAAGTTTGAGAGCCGCAGTTCTAACTGCAGTTCCCTGAAGTCCTCCAAATGTGTAGGCAGCAGAGTGGCCGTCGTTAAAGTCAGACCCCGAGGAGCCGTCCCGTTTCAAGGATGTTATCCAAAGTGGTGCAGACAGCACCCGCAGGGTCCAAAAAGAATTTGTTGTCATTTTGGGCAGCTAAGAGTCAGCCTTCAAGCAAAGAAGCCTATAAGTCTGAACAGCTGCCAGAGGGAGAGGTTGGCCTCCATCAGCCCCCACAGTGGGCTGTGCAGCAGCAGAGGCCTGTGACAGCCGAGCAGTTGATCTTAGAGGAGCTGCTGCTGAATAACAGCAGGGAAGGGGATTGGTGCTCCTTCAGAGATGAATGGAACACCCAAAGGCCCGGCGTAACGAGAAGGTCCTCCAAGCTCCATTATGGCTGCTTAATATGCAGACAGAAAAACTGCCCCCATGGGCCTGCACGACTAAAGTGCCCTTTTAAAAAGTCTGATATAAATTCAAACCTGGCCAGAGCCTCTGTGCTGGCTGTGGAAAACAAGCTCCTCTTCACTGAGCCCACTGTGCAGGACACACACGGTTCTGTCCTGAACCAAACGCCCACTGGTACATTTAATCTACAACAGTGTGATGTGATGAACTACAGACTCCACAAACAGGACGAGTCAGTTCTGTCTGAGTTATATGTGAAGGAGTCAAATGACACAATTCAAGAGAAGAAGATAAACGCTCATCACAGTAGAGACATCAAACAAAACAAAAACCCACATCCTAGACTCAGAGCGACTTGTTTTCTATTAGAGATCCTCAGAAAGTCACTGAGTCCACTGGATCCATTAGAGCTGGACAGCTACAGCCCTCTCCATTATCAAGAAAAAGACCAGGAAGTCCTTCAGCCTGTTGCCATTGTTGAAGCAGTTCAGAGCACATCAGTGTGATTTGCTTCTGTAATGATCTGCTGAAGGATTTCTGTTCAGGTCAATGCCACAACAAGTGCATCGGGGTAAGTTTGGCACTGCACAGCGCGAGACGTGAATAAACACAGGCTGGCGTGGCCCTGTGAGGTTTTAATACTTTATTCTGATACACAGAAAACTGTGACTTCATGTAAAAACTGTACGAGAACGTTTCTGTGTCCAGAGGGAGCAGCACACAATCTGATAAATGTCCTCCAGCAATGTCCCTGAGTCAGCACTGGTCGGGTTTAAAGACTACAAGTTTGAAAATGAAAAATATGTGGAGGTGTGGAGCTAGCAGCAAGAGAGCTCACCAGACCTCTGCAGCCTCATTGTTCCTGCTGGATGAACAGTCTGAGAAAAATGTGTGATTCTTCTGGCAGATTTTACAACTGATATAATATTTAAAATTCAAGTTTCAGTTCAGGGCTGCAGGTGGATCGGTGGTTAGCACCGTCGCCTCACAGCTAGAAGGTCGCCGGTTCGCCTCACGAGGGTGGTGGGGGGCGGAGCCTATCCCAGCTGACTCAGGGTGAAGGCAGGTTCACCTGGACAGGTAACCAGTCTATCACAGGGCTACACTTAGAGACAGACAACCAAGCACACTCACATTCACACCTACGGACAATTTACAATCACCAATTAACCTCAGCATGTTTCTGGACTGTGGGAGGAAGCCGGAGAACCCGGAGAGAACCCACGCTGCACGGGGAGAACATGGAGACTCCACGCAGAAAGATCCCGGGTGTCCTCACCGGGACGCCAACCGGCGACCTTCTGCTGCGAGGCAACAGTGCTAACCACTGATCCACCTTGCAGCCCTCAAGCTGATCCAATTAAATCAAATTGAATACATTATTAGCCTAATTATTCAATAGCCACAATTTCCACCGGGACACGAACCAGCGACCTTCTAGCTGCGAGGCCACGATGCTCACCACCACAACTTGTACAACCTAAACTGCATCGTTTCTGATTTGCTAATTGTTTTGTTCCAGACTGTGATTCTGAGACGTTACTAATATAACACACACACACGTTTGTTGTTTGTTTGAGCGGTCCGTTGTTGGTGCCATGATGCTGTAGGAGTAATAAATCAGTGAGCAACTCTTTAAACTGCTGCATCCTGTTGTACTAAATAGACGTCGTGACTCTTTTTCATGATCAGCTTTCCACTGGAGCCGATATCAACAGGCGGTTTTGTCCAAAACATACAGGATGTATTTCTGGAAAACTAAAAATATGACTCAACTCTAAAAGAAGATAAATTCTGTTTTTCTTGTGAGCATCACGACCTTGATTCTAATGCATGAGGCCCAAACATCCACGACACAAGAAAGCATCGATATCCCAGTAGAGTCTGCTGGGTGCAGCACTATTGGTCGTATTGACTTCATGGTCGCTCCTTCAGCGTCTCCCACAGGCCAGACTTCAGGATTTTAGATTCCAACGATTTAACTTGTGATGACCCGATGGCCCGGTGGTTTGGACACGTGGACGGAGACGTCCTGAGCAGCGAGGCTCTTGTTCGATTATCAGCTTGCTAGACCGTTTGCTGCATGTCCCTCCTCGACTCTCTTTTCCTGTTTTTCTGCGTCTCTGCGATGACTGCTACGAATTAAAGGCAAAACAAATTCAGAAATCATTTCCCTCTCTCTCATGTGGCTGACATAATACAGACAATAAGAACTACAGCAGCTGCAATAAAACGGTAAAAGCAGCTGAACTGATGGCGCTGCGTCTTTCTTCTGTATTGAACACTGCAGCCTCTGGGACCTGTTTGGGTTTTCTACCTATTTTCGGCTTTATTAAATCTTTAGATCTAGAATTTAATGTTTTATGATCCTGCAAAGATTGATCTGCCGTACTCTATATTTGAAGAACACTTGATCATCTTTATTCTTAACATCTGAAATAAAACAGCATCATAAATTAAAGACCGACTGAAGCCTGATTAAAGACGAGTTGTGAATAATACAACACGAGATCCTCGACAGAAAACAGTGAAGCAGCACTTTGGCATCAGACAGCATTTCATCTTTATCTCAGTGAAGACAAACCGCTTCCTTTTATTTCCATGGCTTTCTAATGATGTCTTCTAATCTAATGAACACCATATAATCCCCTTACATGAATACTTAAAGGTGGCCTGACCTGGAAGCCAGACGTGCTGTAACCTTTCCAGTCTCACCTGGCCCTGACGACACCTTTTGTGAAGGCGCTGCTGATTGTGCGCTCAGTCAGTGAGCAGCAGGACAGCGTGTTATCACAAGAGGTATGGCTGTATAATTAGAACAAGTGTGGAAGCTTGAGCGAGGCTTAACGAGCTAATGTTATATAAAGGGAGGAGGGACGAGAAGTCACAGGCTTTTAGAAGGAACTGAACACCAGTCAGCTCAGGTAACTGGACCTAAACCCAACCAGCAGCTGTAGTTTGGTGCTTTTTATTGTGAGTCCAGCAGGTAAGACACCAAACAATAAAAGCTTTACTTAAGATGATATGCTCCAAGAATCTAAGGCGGTTTTCCACCTACAGCAGGATGATCGGTGGTGCTGCCTGACCAGAACGTTCTACAGGAAGGGCTTCCAGAAATGTCTTTCGCCTGCATTCTTTCTAGCAGCCAGCAGGGGGCGACTCCTCTGGTTGCAAAGAGAACTCTGACACAGAAAGTCAGTGAAGNATCTATAATAAAGAATTCCATCATTTTTTAACTGTAATTTTTCAGAATCTTCTTGTTTCTTGTAAATTAAAAATTAAAGCTAATCACCGAACAGCACAGAAAAAAAGTATTAATTTAATTTAACTGATTTTAAAAAAAGAAGAAAACAAAAAGGCCAAACTGTGGATAATCTGTATTTTTATAGATAGTAATTTGTTCTTTCACAACACATGATCATAAAACTACACTGTTTAACTTTAAATCAACTAAAGTAAATATTTTACAGATAATTCATAGTTTTTTTTTGGTTTGTTTTCGGTTTGCGCTGCTCCTTTCAGTCACATCTCTGCCTTCATACCGCTCTGCAAAAGCACCAACAGCGGCTGCTTTCAATTCCCTGATTAAGAAAAAGAAATCATTTCTGAGCCCTGCAGCTATTTTCAGACCAAAAGGTGAAGAAAGGAGAAAGTGTGAAGGACAAAATAACATTTGATCATCTGCTCGCAATTCTAAAGATATCAATCAGTTTGCTTTGTGTTGAGGCAGGAAGCTGAGAAACGAATCTCTTTGTGCCCTGCGATGATTCACTGCATCGGCTGTACATCATCTCTGTTTCTGACCCTCGGCATGAATCAGACTACTGATTTAAAAGACCTCAATAACCCTTTTCAAGCAGGGCCATGGCCCCATCAGGTATATCATCTGGTATTCATGACAGGAAACCTGCAGATAAAAATAGGCTCCAGCTCTGCACAACATCCAGCCTGAGCTCCACAGACGGCTGGAAAGGCGCTCGGTGTGGACAAATAACGGCAAAGTGACACAGAAATGGGGCTCATCGTGAGCTCAGCTTCTCTCGACACATCAAGGGGAATCCAGTGTGTGTTTCTAAGGCACAATATTAGACGGCAGCGAACAGTCCTTCAGCACAGAAACACTGATACGCTGCCAGTTTATCAGAAACGTTCAGGAAATGAGACGCCAGGCCAAATATCCTCTCCTGCACTTATCTGGTGGACACTAGCTCTGTAGCTTCAAAGCTGGATGAAATAAAAGCTGCTGCTGCCACCGAATCGGCTCCTTTCTGAAGATACCGGAGCTCAGAAGTGAGGCTACACCTATTAAGTATAATAGGCTTATTAAGTATAATAAGCTCTGAAACGTTTTCAACCTCTCAGCACCTCCACAGTTTTTATTTGACCATGAGCCCATTAGAGCAGGGTAACAGCATGCTGGGGGAGGAAGAGGTTGAGTCAGATGGCAGTGGAGCTGCTTTGTGAGTTGTCTAATTAGCTGACGGTGTATCTGGAGCTGCACTTCCTCATCACTTCAGTAATAACATTCTGTACTTTGAATTCCCTCTGAGGTTCATTTTATCGTGAGAAAACTGTAAAAAGATTAAAACAAACAACAACAACAACAACAGAAAGCGGTCTCTGACGGTGGGCGCGTGATGCTTCTAACCTCAGTCTGTGCAGGCTTCCCTCTCTGTAGTAAAGACGTGTTGCGGCAACATGCTCCTCATCCAAACAGCTTATTACGATAATTATTAAATTATATAACATTCGGGAGTTAAAGAATGATGCTTCCTGCAGAGCATTACTAATTTTTCCATCAGAGGTCTCATTAAGCTCTCTGCAAGCGGGATTGCAATTAATCACAGTGTATTTCTGGTAAACAAACATGTCAGAGGGAACAGATAGGGCCCCAAAATATAAAACATGATGAATCACTGTCGTCGCTTCACTTTCTCACACTTCAAACTGCCTGAAAATCGCTCATCTGCAGACGCAAAATGCAGCGCCGACGCTATTTTCAGTATTTACAGTAAAACCACAGAAGAAGACTATGAATAGCCATCAAATGGAACCTCAGCAGGTGAATACGTCTTCCTCGCCTGGAGGGACAAATCGCTTCAATACCCGAAAAACACTGTCAGATTTTATACTTAAACATAAAAACTACTAAAACATACTTACATATAAACCTCATTGAGTCGAACAACTTAGTGACACAAGGTGACGATGATCCACACAATGAGGCTTACAGGAGACGATTTAAATGCTTTGACACTTGAACACAGCAGCGTTTGTAGCTGTTAACAAGTCTGATTCGTCAAACCGGCTAAAACCATCTTTTACTCTTCCTGTCTTACTGACTAAATCATGGGTGTGAACAGATCCCACGTGACCAACGCAGCGATTCGTTTCCACTCGTTTACCTCCTAAAGAAGGAAGATAAGTCCAATGAAATCTCAGGATTTAAGATTTAAAGCTACGATGTTGATCAGGTTTGCGCAGGGCCTCAGCATCAGATTAGAGAGAAATCACTTTAATGAATTGTTGATAAAAAACCTCGTCTGTCTTAATGGTCCGTGTGGTGGATAATTTTCTAAATGCACTCTTCATCAATAGCCTCAAGTCTTCTCTAATGAAAAGCTGGTGGGCAGGAGTGTAATGGCAATTTATAGATGGATGTGGGAGCAAACTCAGTCTGACAGAGGAGCTAACATCCACCTCTGCTCCTGCTACTTCTCCATCTTCTTGAGGTCCTTCCTCCTGGTTTTACGGTCAGCTGGGACATCCATCACAGCTCCTCTCTTTGCTCCACTATGGCAGGTTCTTCAGCCAACACCTCCATGTCAGTCTGGAACCTGAAGTCCCAACAGATCTTGGTGTTCTCCACCACGTCCAGTGGTTTGTCCCACCTGGTCCTGGAGGCTTCTACTCCACACTCAGCACAGATGTTGCTGTTCACTATCCCAGCTTGCATCGTGTACTCTGGTACTATGTGCCGGACTGTCTCTGGGGCCTCTTGGTACCGCTTGAACCCGATGGCCTGTCTGCTGTGGTGGACTCCTGCCTCCATGGATCTGGTGCTCAGGGCCTGTTCTTGTGCTGCTGTGATCAGAGCCTCTGGGCTCTCTTGCAGATCCAGGATTTCTGCCTCCTCTATCTGCTGATGGTACATCCCATAGGGGGGGGGGTTGGTCTTCTATGATGCCTCCTCTTCCCCTCCATTAACCTCTGTCTTCTGCTGCCTGAGGCCCTCTTAGCAGGTCAACCTGAGGGCGATCTTCTAGATGTATTCTCTCTGACTCACTAATCCCTGCCTGAGTCTCAGTGTGCTGGACTACCAGCAGTTTTCATGTCTTGACATCAGCGACATTTCGACCAGCTCACTGTTCCAGCTGGGTGTCTTGTGATTGGTTGAGCGTTCATGCTAATGGCGTGGATCTTTTTTCATCCTCCTGAGCACCCGTCTTATCCTCTGGAGGTATTTGGCTGAGCTCCTAGCATCCCCATCATTGGACTGTGGGATGCCCTGGTACTTCTAGCTGCCCTGCATGTCTTCTCTCCTGCCTTGTGGTAAATCCATCCCCTCAGTGTGGATCATCTCCCCACTCTTAACCACCATGCTAGTGGTTGATCAGTGACTTCCTGTTCACTTGCTGTGATCTATGAGGTGATGCACTGGTTCTGCACTTGATGGTGACTCGTGCAGTGACCTTGGACTTGGCTCCCAGTGCGGTTTTCCAGCTGCATTGACTCCTGCTGAAGGTCATCAGTACCATGCACTCCAGTATTCATGAGTATTGGGTCATATGGTCTCTGGGTGCTGTTTAGGTTGGTCTGCCGAGTCTTAGCATCTCGGCTGACTGATCTATCATCGAGCAGCCGGTGCTTTGGCTCTCTGGTGAAGTAATTAGTTGGTATTCTGAAGGTGTCTCGCAGCGTCAGAAGTCAGATTTTTATTTTAAGGAACGACGGTTTAGTCTCAGCATCGATTCACGGCTAGTCTGACCCAAAACTGAACAAAAATACATCAAACTATGCTCACTGAGAAACAGAACAGCCATGATTTTAATCAACAAGAGTCCTGCCAGAAAAGTGTCTGTGAATGATCGACAGAGAGAATGAAGCCACCGCGTAATGTGCTGCTGGAAATATTCAACATCTTGAATCACTGAATTAACTAGCAGCGCTGTATTCTTCAGAGAAAGGACATTACCAAAGTCATCCTCTGGGGAACATCAAAATTGCAAAACTGAAAGTGCACAATTTCAAGGCAATCCACGCATGAGACAGACTTTGCAATCAACAGAGCCAGAAAAGATTAAAGCATTTCAAAGCATGCATACATGGAGAAAGAAAACTGTTTCCTTCCCTCACGAAACCAAAGTGCTGCAGCTGTCACAGGTTCTGACACGAGCAGCCAGTTTGCTTTAAATTGCACAAAGAACAACAGCAATCAAACGAGGCATGTGCAAGAAATTTAATGTCACAAAAATCCAAACAGATTTATGCAACCATGTCGCTCGGCACCTGGGCGGATTGTGAGTGTGAGGCGGCTAAACACAGGGCCTGCTTTATCTGTGCTTTCTACTTCCACGGGGCTCCCAGAGGCTCCCAGGTTTCACTGAACACAGCGTAAATATCTGTGCATGTAAGAAGATGAAAAGGTTAGAGAAGACACAGCAGCTGAAGCGGTGCAGACGGTGGAGAGACGCTGGGAGTCCCACGGATAAATAACATGAAATAATAATAATAAAGAACAGCCTCTTCATGTATAAGTCATGCAGGATGACGCGTAAACACTGGAGGCTATCGCTGCAGCTCCGGAGACGGGCTGAGGAGAACAGCGAGGATGAAAGAGCAGAGACCTGACACACTGAGATGTAACCGTGAGCTTCAAAACATGTCCTTCAGCATTCATCCCCCAGAGGTCAAGGCGTGACTCCAAGAGACAAACACATCCCTCCGTCATTGTTCCTAAAGCTGCACCTACTGCCACAGGAGGTAAATATTTTGTTATTCCAACTTTACGTAAAGAACTTCAAGGTTACTGGGAGAGAACTACGTGGAACGAAGATAATAAGATATCGCTCAGTGAAACCTCAGAGGACTGTGCATGAATTGGTTCCACAATTGGAAACGTTCTCCTTGAGGGATAAAAAAGTTAATCAAACTGAAAATTAAAAAGCTTTGTCTTACCAATTCACTGTTTACTTTCACCTGAGGCGTTTGAAATTTATTGCAGCGAGATGATAAGTTTGCGTTGGGCTGGGTGTATCCAAAACGCCGTGTTCCTATACCGACGATAATCAAAGCCGTGAAGCACCAGAGCGTTATGAGAAACTCTCCCCTGAAACCTAAACTGATTACATCCTTGTAACTGAGTTAACCGACTCAACGCTTTAAAGGATGGTTTGTGCTGTTCCTCCTTCTAGCGAAATTAAGAGCATAAAACTTCCAGATACAGTAGCTGCTTTATGTGTCTTTAATTTGGAAAATATACCGAGTGTGGGATTAATCTACTGTATGTCTTCCCTAATAGGAACAAAAAACAAGTCATCACTATAAATGTCAGTAAAAGGTCTGGGATACGTATACACAAAACACCTCCTATAACTGGTTGTTAAAGTGAGTTATTTTCCTGTATTCAGTCTAAAGCCTGGTCTATTCATTTCATTACTCGTTGACTCTACGTTCAGATTCTGTAAAGCTTTCCCGGCTCCTCCCTCAGACTCTCACTTTGCTTCAGCCTGAGAGCATCTCCTCGCTCTCAGGCCACCACCGTCTGAAAACAGCTCCATACATTAGGTCCAATCGAAATGTTCTGGGGCTGTTTGTGGCACGTGTACACAAACCGGTAACTGACTGTCAGGGGAAAGCTCTGCTGTAATCTCCAGAGGTCTCGGTGTAAATGACCTGAACTGATTTGCGATGGCATGCGGACGCCGCTATAGGGGGCTTGTTTGTAATTCTCTAATCCAATCAATCATCGTAGCCTGAGGCGCCGGTACCAAGCCCAGGATGCAGAGATGTGCCTGTGAAATAGAGTCAAGGGGACTAGTTTTGGTGGAGGAGAGGAGGGCACCGTCATTAAAATGGCCATTAAAACGCCTCATACTGCATGATCCAAAGCTTCTGCAAAATCAGAAATGTTCAGTAAGTCGGCTCAGAGGTCGTCGTTGTTCCCTGTAGTTAGAGGGATCTTAACACAGTCAATCCAGTCAGACTAAATCATTCACGACTGCATTTTGGAAGCCAACGTCTTTATCTATCACATCCCATCACACTGGGTCCNGGACTGAGGTAGTTCTGAGCTCGGTGGGGAGGATCAAACTACATCAGTGTCCAAAGCTAATGGTTGTAATTAAGGACATTGATCGCATTTGTGGTGCAAAAATATCTGTGATTGATTTTTTTGGAGGAAGAAACGGAGAACGCTGTTAGAGGCAGGCCAGTTAATTAACGGCCAACACGAGCCCACACAAACGCTGCTCTGTGTCTGTGTGCCATACATGAGTCCTGCTTCTGGATAACGAACGGAGCCAACCACCAACGTGAAGGACTTATTTACTGAAGGAGCTGCTTTTGTTCAGATTCTTTCCCCCACATACCACATATGTTGTAACACACAACACTGAGGAGCTGCTTGATGGAGCAACGCGTCGTCCATACAGAAACAGCCTCTGATTGACTTCACAAAGCAGCTTATTGATTTTTAAAAGCTGTGTTTTTCTCTGTCTTCTTATTAACATGTGCATGTCAAATGGATCCAGTGTGAGATTTATTGGAGCCTGCAGCCCGTCAGACAGCCTGTTAGGAACAGAAATCACCGGCTACGCTAATGGTGTGGAATTTGTCCTCTCATTTGCCCCCTCATCGAACAAGGCAACATGCGGAGGAAGCATCCCTCCCATACGAGGGGCTGTTTAAAAGAGTTAGAGAGAGCGGGATGAGGAGTGACGGCATCTGTCACACATCCTGAGCCGAGGTGCGTGACAAACTCACAAAGCGTACGGAAGAAATACAGTTTTAATAAACTTCCCTTCCCACATATTTAGATGTGTTTTATTAAATACCACCGGGGACCCATTGGAGTTATTTACGAGCAGGAGACGGCATTAAAACAGAATTGCGTGCTGAGGGCCTGCAGAGCGAGTTCTGCCTCTGCACGTATACTTAGCCTGATGAGCGGGCTAAGAGACGGAGATGACTGTGGGTCAATGGAGATTGCTGTCTGAGAGCGGATCCATTAGTTGAACATTAGTTCAGCCCAACAACAACCCTCATTAGAGGATAGGTTTCAAAATTGAAAGCTTGCTCGAAAATTGGGCTCCTTTGTTGCTCTATCTGGTGATTCTTATCGTGGAGCCGAGGCCGATAGCGAGCACGGCACATCCAGGGAATGGAACTTGCAGCTAATCTATTTAATTTGCTACTAATGCACGTAATGACCGGCGCACTTATGCTTTGGCTGGCGTAGAGCACCACGGATAGACCTCTTCCACGACAACGGGGAAATTGCTTTTTTCGAAGCCGCAGATTTCACCGTCAACACGCAGAAACAACGACCCGGGTCAGAATCTTTGGTCCATAAATACGAGACGTTTGTTTGCTTTTCTGTTCAAAGTATCTGTAGCGTTTCCATATAAATGTCATATAGCTGTTTGTTAGCTGAAATCAATGTAATTCAATCTATACACAGTCCTGCTCATGAAAGCTTTGACATTTGCAGGTTTTAATTGTATTTGGTTAAAAAAAAATATGCTGATGCACTGAAGTTTGGAATAAATAAAGAAGTGGAGCTGTTTTTGCTTTTGTCAGGACAAACTGATGATGTTGTTCAGCCGTCGAGCTCAAGTTTGGTTCACACGGAAATAAAACAAAGAAATGAAGCTTCTGTTTGAAAAGCTGGAGCCGGACAGAAAAAAACTAAAAACAACTCATGGATTATATAAAAAAAAGAAAATAAAGTTAATTGTTTTTCTGGCACTCAGTTAATTCTTAAATTAACTTTAAATGTCAGCAAGAGAAAATAAAATGACACACAAATGGCACAAAGAATGCAAATGTGCAGCTTTTCATCGTTCCTGCTGATGCTGACGGACTTCTTCACACGTCGCTATGTTTGTACGTTTTGGACTTGAGGCGGTTCACTTTGTTAGAACCGACCCGCGTTTCTGTAAACACCACTCACTGATATATGTAAAGAAAAAGCCGTCACATCAAACATTCATGGATACAGAAATGAGCAATAAGCATGTTTTACTGGCTTCAGCAAACTGATAACAGACACGTGTGGCATGTGTTCGCCTCATCTGAAAAGGATTCTGCTGTTTTCTTAGTACATAATGGAGCTGATGACAAAACAAAACAGGAAATTGAAATCCCTAAATAATCATCATGAACAAGAAGCAGATGACGGTGGCGTTGCAGAGCCTGGGGTCGTGTGAACAGGCCGACCTCAGACACCTGTAGAGGCAGAAAACAGCAGCAGACTGTATCTGATGTGCTGAAGGCCTACGAGTTGTACGTCAGCTTAAATGTTGTTTAGTGAATAGAGGCTGCTCTTGTGTCTTGTTGAGCCATAAGTAGAGCTTTTTATTTCTCTGAACGTCCTGCTGATGTCTTACAGGTGCTGCAAAGCTTCAACCATAAAGGAGAAGGACCATGTGACACAAGTGTGCAGCCTTCTGTGCTCTCTGAGGTGAAAACCATCAGCATGAAGGATGCTACGGACAATTTACAATCACCAATTAACCTCAGCATGTTTCTGGACTGTGGGAGGAAGCTGGAGAACCCGGAGAGAACCCACGCTGCACGGGGAGAACATGGAGACTCCACTCAGGAAGATCCCAGGTGTCCTCACCGGGACGCCAACCGGCGACCTTCTAGCTGTGAGGCTACGATGCTAACCACTGATCCACCGTGCAGCCCTTTGACAATATCATTTAGAATTTAATTTGGCTTGGAGCGGCTTCAGAGTGATCATCAGAGCAAAGAACAGCAGCACAAGTTCTTCACCACAAAGTTCTGAAAGTGTAACGACAGCAGCTCCATGAACCCGTTTTAATGTTGGGATCTGTGGAGCTTCACAAATGCTCTGTCTTTGTTCCTAATTTGAACTGTAGGCCTGGTTTAATCCAACAATTATGAACGTTTTAAATCACTTAAACCCTTTCACACCTTGCAGCAACACTTGATGTGACATCGCTTCATTAGCGCTCGCTGCTCTGCCGTTACAAATCGGGCCTTAAAGGCTCTTTATCAAAAGCCAACTTTTAAAAGGAAAGCAGTCGTAATCTCACCCTGGCTGATTTCATCTCTTTGTTTCCTGGATGTATGCTCAGTGACAGGCTTTGTCTTTCCTTTTGTTTAATATAGTCAGAGCTGGCCATTAAAGAAAAAGCCGGGGCCACTTGCCGGGGCAGCTCCAGGACCGTTTGCCTCCCAGTGGATTGTAGTCACTTAGCTCACCATTTATCACTTCAGAAATTAGCCTGGCCTCCTGTCATTACATTGAACTCCTGAAAGGTAATCAATCCGCAGGCGATGCCCGAGCAAAGCGAGAGCTGAGTGATTGATGCAGGAATCAAACAAGACATTACAAAAGGTGGAATTGGAGGAGTGCAAATAAACATGTGAGCCAAAGGAGGTGTTCTGTGGGAGGCTGGACTCACTGCTGCTCCCTGAAAGGATGAAATCGCTGCAGCGCTCGTCTCACATCTCTGTGGAAAGAACAAAGAGAACACAACACAAACAGTTCTTGGCTGTCTTGTAGGACGGCGCAGGAGGAAGGGTGAGACTGGGAGAAGACGACTGTGTGATTTGGAAGTGAAACCAGACAAACAGATATGCACACAGTCTGCACAGCTCCATCTCCAAAACCGCTCCTCTGGGACCAGAAGCTCGTCTTTGAAGCTGGCAGGTAAAACGTCGGCTGTGCTCGGTGTCGATGTGGAGGAGCGAGCTGAATCAGAGCGGGGAAATGAAAAGGCTCTTGAATAAAATCCCAAACTCTTCATACTGCTAAGTGGGTGATTGCAGGTTCAGTCCAGTGATATTTCTCTTTGCTGTAAGCTCCACTCCCAGCACCCCCACAGGAGCAGTCAACCTCCAAATTGCCTGGCCTGAGGATCTGCTACCTCCACCAGCTTCCCCATCGCATCAATTACAAACCCCAGAAATATACATCCTGGAACGGATGACCCTGGAATTAAAACTACAACACACATGCTTCTCACTCAGCTTCTTTGCTAAACTTGCATTTCAAGGAAGGACAGTGGTTGTATTCGCTTCCTCCTTGGGATGAAATAACACTCTGTCAGTGTCCTTGAGCAAGGCAGCGAGCCCTGTTTGGATCGGTTCCCGTGGCCGAGTCATTTCCTGGACAGCCCCACACAGCGCGGCCACGTGCACTAAATGATAAAACGCTCTAGAGCAGAGACATATCTTTTTAAAGGCACCTGGGGGAGCAGATGAGATAAGTTTTCCTGCAGTCTTTGTATTCTGATGAGTGAGTGCGACGCCGTTGAAGGGATGACCTTTGATGGTGCCAGGAGGAACAGTGGATGGTGAGTCATTATAGCCTCCAATGACGAGTAATGCTCTGCGTTTGCACAGGCGGATTCAGCCCAAGGTTGACAAAAAAAAGAAAGTCAGAATGAATAGATGAAAGGCCTATCAGTGGATTACAGCGAGGTCTTTTCTTAAGATAGTGCCGACAGTAACAGGAATATCTCCATTGTCGTTTGAAATTGAATTCTTCAGCCTCCGTATTGCTGCTTATAGCTTTGATGTAATCATAGCAACACACAGCAAACTCTGATGGAGAGAACTACCCTCCTCTGCATTGTTGCCCCACCTGCACACTGGAGCCTGACTGATTAATTGAAACGTCTATTGGAGTAAAAAAAGTTGCTGTAGCCCGAGATCACGAGCTCGTTTAGCAACAGCTATGAGATCCACAGCAAAGACAGACGGATGTGTTTCCTTCACGCTGCTGTTTCTCTCTGTCCTTGTTATTTTTTGTCCTACAAAAAGGAGAAAAACCCGACAGGCTCTGAGAGAGACCAGTGATGTAACAGAATCAGATGATTCGGTTTTNTCAGGCTGTATATAAAAGATGGACGTAGCCACTGATTGGTGTTAAGTCATTTGAATATGCTGCCTTTTAGAGCCAGAGGTTCGCGTTTCATGATGATTCCTGAGCAGGACAGTGACACCCCTGGTGGCGCTCACTGGTACTGCACTTTCACAAGCACTTCACTTTTCACACCACATCCCTACGTCCATCTTGTTTTATACAGTTTATGGTATTAATCAGTCTTTGTTTTGCTTTGTTTATCTAATTCTTCTGAGTAAACACCACAGAACAGTTCAGTTGGACAAACTGAACACTTCCTCGTCTGTCACCCAACAGCTCAAGTAAACATAACTTTGGAGTGACAATTATATTATCCTAGATTTTTTTACAGTAAAATCAACTTGCCAGATTTAACAGTGTAAACTATAAATTCCTTATTTTGGGCGCGTGTGTGTGTGTGATAAGAGGGTTTTATTCAAATATGTTTATGTGTCTCTGCGTACCGTAGAGTTTAATATTAGCATGGAGCAGACGGCTCACAGCGAGGCATCCCAGTAATTTTGACACAGGGCCTCATGACTGTCTGATATTCCCAAGTTTATTGCAGCCATGCGTGATTTTATAGCTGGTTTTTATTGTGAGCACAAACATGTTTGACACGAAGCGACACTTGTGAGCAACAGAGAAGAAAAATGGGTCACCACTGAGGAGGAAGCAGTTTTCCATCACACACACAAAGGACGGATGGATGAGCCACCGGGGCGTCCTGAGGTCGTACCAGCATGCCTCTGCACTTTTGATGACTGGTTTATGGTTGGTGGGCAAACCAACCGGAGTCCCCCCTCGGGAACTTACCGGCTAATTACATTCAGACAACTTAGTCAAGCAAAAGCTAAGCCGAGCCGTGAAAGTGAAAAGCGTGCATGCCCTGGAATATGTCTAGTGAATACTGCAACAGCAAATACAGTATGTTCATCGCACACGCTCTGGTTTTACGAGCTCAGACAAGCTTTCAGTCATCGCCTACAGAAATAAACACGATCCATCTCTGATAGGAAATAACGCTGCAGCAAGGAAACTCACAGGCAGCTCTTTAAATAAAGTCAGAAGAATAGATGGAGCAGAACACTCCATCAGGACTCCACTCATGCGTGATGTAAAGTCAGACGTCTTCCGTGTTTCATGTTACATTTACACACACAAAAGCGTTCTGAGGTCAGCGCTATCGGAGAACATTACTTTCAGTGTTTGTACCAACTTCTACTGTACACATCTGCTGAGTGTCATCATGGAAACAGAGCAGAACTGATGTGAATCCTCATGCAGATGCACACAAAGTCCATAAGAGATGTACTACAGGGATCACATCTTTAGCTGTCGCCTCTCTGTCTGATTTGCTGAAGGCATGGGGGTTTCCATTCGTGCCATGATTGCTTGTGGATGATTGAAAGAGGCGAGGCATGTAGAGACATGCTGATTGTGTTTGCCATCTCCAAAGCTTTAACTGCGTGGCCCTCCCAGTACCTTAATCCAGTTTATCCCTCTGAGGCAGAAGCAGCGAGCTTGCTCATAGTCAATCTCCTGATTGTTCAGTGACCTTGAGCAAGCAAATAATAAGAGTGCTCGGTTAGCATGAGCCGCTGTTTGGCAGCGCCGTGTCAGAGAGACGGACACCTGAAGGAAAAAAAACGAGTGTCTCGTTAAAACTAAAACCTGCAGATTAAATCACAGAGGAGGCAGAAATGAGCAGGAGCCTGAGTGCTGCATCTGAAGAGATGATAAAGGATAAATCAGCATCAGGACATATGAATGTACATCCTTTGAAGGGATCATTCTGGCCTGTTTGTGACGTGTGGACCCACAACTTAAATTCACATTAATTTAGTTTCATTGACATTGTGCCGGTTCACAGCAGATGTGCATCCAGAGCACTTCGGCTTCATCAGGCTGCTAAAGGAACAGCAGCTGTCACTGAGACGTGGGTCACTTTTACATTAATGTTCCTCTCAGCTTCATTCAGACGTAACAGAGACAGAGAGAGACGCAGCATCATGTGGAGCATCATACATTATAATGCACTAATAAGCTGTTACGGGTCTGAGGAACTCCACCTCTCTCTCCTCTGTGAGAGTGTGTTTGTGTGTGTGTATGTGTGTGTGTGTGTGTGTGTGTGTGTCAGTCCTCAGGTGACTCTGCAGCAGGAACTAAGCTGATGTGATTCCATCCACCTGTGCTGGAGAAGGCTGATGCACCAATCAGGAGCCACCAGGAGGATATAAAACACCAGCAGACCAGCATTCGCTCATGTGCCTCTCTGTACCTTCTGTTGGTACTTCGGGGAACTTCTTGAGGCACCAGGTTCTGTAGAAAGAACCCTGCACCCTCCTCAGGTTGGCTGTGAGCCTCACTAGCGTCTGTTCTGACTGTATTTTTGTGATTAGATTGGATTAGTTGGGTCGTTTTTATTTCATTTTTCTGCGTAACAGCGACTTTAACCTCCAGGTTAGCGTCTCCTTTTGTTCTCGTTTTCACTCATTCAGACTTTAGTCGCCTCGTTTTTGTGTTTATTGTTAAATCTTAACGTTTATTAATAAAGAACTTTATCACCACATCAGGGTTTTATGTGACTTCCCTTTTTCCCAGCAAGCTAACATGAGCAAAAGACTCCATCTAAACTAACAGCAGTTTGTTCAGTTAGTTTATTTATAACATCTTGTCTGTGTGAGATCATCGGATTACTACTTCACTTTTTAACAGTAAAATAAAAATGTCCTGTGATGGAGCTCAGGACTCAACACGAGGACGTCCGTTGTGTATTAAAGGATTCATTGCTGCCTTTAAGCTATAAGGGAGTTTTCCTCGTTACTAAGAGCTGTAAATG
Source organism: Stegastes partitus (assembly GCF_000690725.1). Classification (NCBI taxonomy): domain Eukaryota; kingdom Metazoa; phylum Chordata; class Actinopteri; family Pomacentridae; genus Stegastes; species Stegastes partitus. The sequence continues at coordinate 298,466 of NW_007578418.1, read as the reverse complement.
GGGGAATTCCTTATATAAAGCTGCCAGGCTCTGATCTGACTGTATTCAGCGTCTTGAGATGACACGTGTTACGACTTGGTGCTGTATAAATGAGATGATTTGAACTGGAAAGCACAGCCTCACAGTGTGGCTGCAGACGCTGCTTCAACACACCTGCTGCTCGCTGTGAACGAGCTCCGGCCTTGTAGCCCCCCGCCGAGCTCCACGGACTCAAAAGGCACCGAACTCCTCCACGGGGGAAAGTTATAAAAAGCTCAGCTTCATGCAAATGTCCTCTGATGCAGGTGAGAGCCGACTGCCGTGGACCACGTTAGGACTGATTCCAGCTCTGAAACGCAGATCACACCTGAGAGCTTGAGTGACATTAAAGCATTAAAACAGCTTCAACAAGTAGAAAGAAAAACAGATAAGAAAAGGGCAACACGTGGCTGAAGAAAGCCAAACGCTGCTGTGTATCCGTCGCTCCATTAGAGCCGGTTGGTTGTAAGCGGTGCTGTTCAAACCTCTCACAAACCACAAGTGTTTATATCTGATCATAATGGCTGCACTGGAGCTGGCTGCTGTGAAGAGGAGGAGGGGGGATGAGATGGTCTTTAAATATGAGAGTAATGGCACACGTTTCACCAGGAGGATTCATAATGTGCACAAAATGCATGTAAAGGCAGGAGCTTTATGACAAGCACCTCAGGAGGAGTGGATGTGGTGTTAGTTAGTTAGTTAGTGTGAGAGGAGACCAGCACAGTGTCCCAACAGCTCTTTAGCAGACATACTGAAGTGATGCACTTTCATTTAAGCAGAGGCGGTTGTGCTGCAGTCAGTACCACAGCAAACCGTCTCCATTATATTTATGCTTCTGAAGGTCAGAATTGCCAGAAGAGCGAGTAAACACGTCCTATAGCGAGGGACGCTGTTAAAACGAGAGAGTCGAAACGAATTCCTCCGTCAGTGACTTATTCACAGTGAAGAGAAAGGAGAGCTCCTGGCAGACTTAAAAACACACAGCGAGCAGCGCAGGGATGGAGGAACCATCTGCACAAAGAACTCGCCAATGCTGCTTAAACTTTACAGAGACACATTCTGCCCACAAACGAGGATGCCAATGCAAGTTGTAGCGGAGAGGCTCAAACGAGCTGCTGGCATGGCGAATAGGTGGGAGCATAAAAAGCAGTGTTACTGCAAAGTGTTTCATCTCCGCCGTTTATTGCTCAGCACTCCAACAGGAGCTGTGGGCTTGTTTCTGCTGAGTGAATATATTAAGAGTATTGATGTAACGAGACTTTTTTTTTTTTACACGGGCTGATGTGTTTAAAATCACAGAATAAGGAATGAAAAGCGTTTTTGCAGCCATTTTTTTTTTTTGGAATAAATTCATTGTTCAAATGTGAACAATGGTCTCAGATATTTGACTTTAGCTCACAGAGCATATTTTCTAGCTGAAGTACTGCGGGGGGATAATTATTCTCCAATTAGTCTGTAGCTTTAAAAGCATTGCCTCTCTGCTGTTCACTCTCTCTTGTCATTTCAAGCTTCGCCGCCCCTCCGTCTCCCTGCTGCGACCACTCGGAGGCCCCCGGAGGGGAGACGGGGGAGGGTGGCAGGATTCCTCCCTGTCCGGCAACAGCCTCGTGGAGACCAGGCCTCACCAAACGCTCGGGGAATGCGCTGGCTTCTGCATGCAGTGTGGATACCAGAGTGCTGCTGGAGCTCTGACAGAACAGTGCTTTGCTTCAGGAAGCCAGTGTCATAACACCACATGGTACCACGGTTCTGTCAGCGTGCTGATATAATACAGCTAGTTAGCTTATCTTAGCATGAAGACTGGAGGCTGGTGATAGCCAGTCCAAAGGCAGACAAGTCCATCTACCTGCAACTGCAATCGCACCATCATGTCTAGTTTCTATTGTAGGTCAAATTGTTTTTATGGTGTGTGTGTTCAGCATCAGCATCCTTAAGGCCAAACAGCAGAAGCTTGAATCTTGTTGAAC
>NW_007578418.1:287689-295772 GCF_000690725.1 Stegastes partitus | reverse complement strand
GAGGGAGCAAAATAAAACACACTTGATCCATTAAATAGATGCACTTCAGCTCAGAAACGATAACCAGAGGAGCAAGTTGTCCAGAAGCTGTTGGACGATACATTCAGGATAATGAAGCATCGACCTAAAGCCTCGTCACATGACCTGTCTGTAGCATGAGCAGCCCTGACCTTTCTTCCAGCGTTAGGAGCACTCGTGGACACTTGTTGTACGTGTAAATAATAAAGACATTAAACTTTAGTTTTTTAATGCATTACATCAGTGTCAAACCACACAAAAGACATTTCTGAGCTCTCTCTCCGTCTAGCCACCGTTGTGCCGTTTCCATAGAGACGCAGGACTTTATCTCGCAGAGGAAAATTATCCCACAGCGAGTAAAAATGTGAGAGAAGCAAAAGACTTCCAGAAACTGCCTGGAGTTCACAAAGTTAATGTGCACCGAGAACAACAAGTTGCAGTTTAACAGGATTTGGTATCTGAGAGCAGCGACTTCCTACGGAGCGACGGGACCAACAACAAACTCCTTCTTCCTGTCCTTGGTCAAAGCTCAGGTCTGTCAGACATCACAGCGGTGCCGAGCTTCTGATTTAAGTCTTGGCAAGAAAGTAAACAACTATTATACTCCTTTTTTTTTGGCAAAAACAGTGACCTCAGTTTTAATTAATCTGACTAAATCTTTTTGTCTAATTATTCACTCCATCAGTCAAACTATTGCTTTATTTATTTTAAGAACGGTTTTAAGCAAATGAACTCTCACAAACAAAACAAAAAACAAATCTGATGAAAAAATTGGATATTGTATGAATGAAGTGTTGGAGTACCCTGTGTGTCTGATAGGGGGCAGCACTGTGCAGCCACTTGTGCCCCAGATGCATATCTAATGTGTAAACTCACTAATTAGTCTAAAAATACCTTCATGGTTTGATCGTTTTAAACCAGAATATCAATCCCGGATGACACAGCGGATAAAAATGCTCATCAGACAAATTATTTAAAGATTAAGGACAGCGTGACAAATTATGCAGAAAGAACGTTTTATTTACGGCCTCAGAAACACCATTTTACAGCCCCTCCAATGACACCTGATGTCGCAATCACTCCTCACGCTTACCTCATGGTGCTGCTGGCGGTGCTATGATTCAGCGTAGCGGCTGCCTTGTGGGGTGCGCTGAATATATTGGCAAGTCAATAATTGATTCAGCATTCAGCAGGAAGCCAGGCAGCTAAAACTGAACCCTACTGCTGCGTTTTATGTCGCAGGTTCTTCCAACTGAGCTAATCCTTTGAAAAATTTAAAACATGAAATCGGGATCAGTGGAGTAAACACGAGGAGAAATGTTCTGGGTTCGTTTTGCTTAAGAAGAGAAACGACACGGGCAATTAGAGAAAGTCTGGTTTTTAAAATGTGCCGCTTGTATTAGCACGCCTCGAGCCTCTAAGGTCGTTATTCCAGGAAGCTCAGACCTGTCCCACGGCGGAAACGGCCTCGACAGGGTCCACCAGAAACAACAAAGCTGCTTCGCACAACAGGATTTGAATCCTCGACAGGATAAAGCAGCTCACGGACGGATGGATTTGCATCACTCGTGTTTTCAATTAATGCTCGCTGCTTTGCTCTTTTCAAGTCCTGTGTTAATCAGCCACGCATTTATCTGGTACAGTTTATATCAGCGCTGTTTGAAAAGTCTGGCTGCTGCGGTGGAAACTCGACGCGTTAGAGCCTGAGCTCTGCCCACGCATTGATATTCATGCATGCTGACTGTTCAGGTATAGAGAATTATGCCGGCAAAGAAACGCAGGGGGATAAAAACAAGTCTCGCATGAATCGTTTTAAAAGAGCGAGATCAGATGCGAGTACACGAGAAAGACGGAGGGGGAGGAAAGGTGGACGTGGAGTGCTTCGGCTGGCTAGAGTTTAGAACCAGGAGGCGACTGTGAGTGGTGGAGGGGGGTCATTGTGCTACTGGGAACACAGGGAGAAGAGGCTTTTGAATTCAACATGAGGAGCTGCAGACCCAGTGAGGAGAAGGGGGACGGAGTGGGAGAACTCAGTGTGGATTAAAACGAGACGGGCTGCAGCTTTTGTGTCGGCTGTAGAGGCTGGAGAGAGGTCGGCCGGGAGCTCAGCCAGGAGGGAGGTGTAGTAGTTCAGACAAGCAATGATGGAATTTGGACAACAAGAAAAGAGCAGGAGGAGGTGGTGGTGGTGGTGGTGGTGGTGGTGGTGGTTGCATTGTGTAGGAGTTCAGGATTCTCGGTAGTCTGAGCAGAAGACAGTGTGGAGCTGTCACTGAAACCAGGTTCTTCTACAAAAGGTAGGATTTGAGACTGATGTGGCTGGCAGACATCCAGCTGCAGATGTCAGCGCAGCCAGCAAAGGTGTAAGCCTCAAAATGTGTGTTGATAGGAGAAAAGAAGAGTCCTGTGTTGTCAGCATTATCAACGGTGTGTGATAGCAGAGTGGAGCAGCTCCGGGGATGGAAGTGACAGCGGAGAGCCTGGTGAGGACACAAGAGTGTATCAGTCAGGCCTGGAATCCCAGGAGACTCTTTTGCGAGCAAACGTGGCGAGGAGCATTTGAGGTTTATAAGGTTTCAGAGCAAAAACAGCTTCTGTTGAGGTAATGTCTGCAAGCCAGAAATCTCTCACACAATGACAGACGTCTATTGATTTTGTTCAGATGACATTTTCTCCAGACCTCCGTGGAACTGATGAGGTGGAGGTCTGGCTCTAAACGTTACAGTAACGTAAGATCAATCAGTCAGCGTACCCGTTATTAATAAAACCCAGATGAGAATTTCTAACTTCATGCTACTCTCCAAAATCCAAAACCAGCAACGTTGCATATGTTTGCAGCGTTTTAGCAGAGTGCAGCTAGCAGTGGTTAGATGTTCTACTTTTAGGTTTAAACTAAAAATCATTAAAATCATGCATTTGTGAAGCATAATACTGCTAGCAGATTAGTTATTGTATACAGAGGATCTGTTCTTCATTCAATACACGATAACAGCGGCACATTTGAGTAAAAACAGAAGCCGACACTGAAAAGGCATCAGATGAAGAGCAGTTGTTAGTGTGGTGGTCACAGCATGATGTCCATCCATCCATCCATCAACTCTACACCTTAATCCTCACCAGGGTCATGGGGGGCTGGAGTCTATCCCAGGTGACTCAGGGTGAAGGCAGGTTCACCTGGACAGGTAACCAGTCTATCACAGGGCTACACTTAGAGACAGACAACCAAGCACACTCACATTCACACCTACGGACAATTTACAATCACCAATTAACCTCAGCATGTTTCTGGACTGTGGGAGGAAGCCGGAGAACCCGGAGAGAACCCACGCTGCACGGGGAGAACATGGAGACTCCACGCAGGAAGATCCCGGGTGTCCTCACCGGGACGCCAACCAGCGACCTTCTAGCTGTGAGGCGACGGTGCTAACCACCGAGACACCTGCAGCCCTTTCTGGAGACTATTTTGACTTCATTTTACAAATTGAAAGTCAAAAGAGTGACAAGAAATAACAGCAGAGACCTGAAACAAAGGTCTCCCAGACGAGATGTGAACCTGAACCATGAGGCCGCCGGACACCCTCCATAACGTAGAGACGAAGCTTCAAGCCTTTCTTTTTTTCACCTTTGTTCTCAAGCTTTAAATTAGGAATGAAACTCACATGGAGCTAAAGTGTATTTATGTACATGTTGATCTGAGCAGATAGACTTCAGGGCACAGTAATAGTAGCTACAGTATATTCAAGAGGCCGTGTTCAGCGCTGTGCTGCGTATCGCTCACATGCGACGGCTGTGTGAAGTCAGCCGTTCACAGGCCTCAGCTGGAGCTCAGTGTCTTTTCTGGTGATGCTCTGCCAGCTCTCTGCTGCTGCCATCTCCAGCCCCGGCTTGTTTCATGCTTCTATCCTGTCCAGTTCCTTACTGGTTTGCATGTTGTGGTGTTGCCTCCGTATGTTTGTCTGTTTAATCTGCTGCTGACAGTAACTTTTAATGCATCCACACCTGCTTCCTGAAGAGTTTTCCTGATCTGTCAGACAGTATTATGGGACTTTTCTTCATTATGATGACAATTGTTTCAGCCTATAATTCTATCTGTGATAATAGAGTTCACTATAATGCTCTTTCTTTTTAATGATGTTCCAGACACTTGATCCTGGTAATCCAATTTGGTTTGCCTGCTGCCTCTTATATTTTATTCTTGTTTTTCAGCCTCGTGGTGAGTTTCAGTGACACGACTCTGGTCCTCACGCTGAAAAACGGCTCCAAAGGGGACCAAAAGCTCAGAAGGTCTCTTTATACCTGAAGCAATGAAACACACCTGAAGCGTAACGTCACAAACACTGTGGTGCCTAAAAAAGGGAGATTAATTCCCTTCAGGTCAAACCAAAATGTTGTGCATAGACGTGAACGCATGTTGGTCACATGTGAATAAGTTTAAAGATATAAAACTACAGAAAAAAAGAAAACAAATGCGTCTTCATCCCAAACATTAGGGAGCGTGGAGGAGGGAGGAGCTCCAGGTGACTGTTTAATGGTAATCATCTCATACTGAGCTGAAAGTGAAAGTCGATGGAAACGAAACACACCGACGGGCTGAATAAGGTCAAGAGAAGATCTGCGTCTCCTGATGGTGGAAAAACATTTCATCCTCACAGTGGAAGACAGAAGAAAGAGAATCATGTTGAGGTTATACAGATACAGGAGAAGAAACAACCAGAGGCTGGATGGAAGGAGGAAGCCCTGATGCCCAGCAGAGGTTTGGGACATTGTGCCACATGAGAGCAGAGAGCTTGAATAAAGAGGGAGACGCTGAGAAGAAGATGGCTGTTTCCACAGAAACAATAGGATTTCAGATGGGATGGTTTTTTGGGTTTTTTTTCAGAATTTTCAGCTGAGGCAAGCTTTTATTCTGTCTGTCTGCAGCAGGGAGGCTTTTACAATTAATTTTTCAAAGTTTTCAGACAGCCAAGCTTTAGGAAGGAAATCCTGACAGTGAAGGTCAAAAGAAGAAGAGCAGCTGATGAAGGAGCAGCGCAGTCTGACTACCGCAGCCTGCAGATTATGCTAAGGAGCGATGGTGTAAAGTGAAACCACGGGAAGTGTTAGTCAAGACAGGAAGGTAGAGGACAAATGATGATAGCCACTGACATCGGAAGAGGGCAGAGCGGAGAACCGAGCAACGCCAGAGACATTTAAGATGCAAGGAGGAGGATGTTTGGAATATTAACAGAGTTCCAGAAATGGTAAATGAAGGACTTCTTTGTGATGTGCAGCCTTAAAATCATCACATTATGAAAAAAAAAGGACTTCATGTTCAGTTCCAGTGAGCTAATAACAGACTATCAGCAACATATGCAAACATAGAGATTGTTTTTTTGTGATAGTCTGTTCAGACTTTTACAAAAAGAGTCCTGTTTAAGGAAATACATAAAAAACTGGAATCATTGGAAGATTCCACTCATGCAGGACAAATGGTCATGCAACATATCATGGCTACAGTTCTGTAGAGCAAGCTGCTACTCAGCCTTATTCACACGTCTGTTCAAAGTCAGGGCTGCAGGTGGTTCAGTGGTTAGCACCGTCACCTCGTAGCTAGAAGGTCGCCGGTTGGCGTCCCGGTGAGGACACCCGGGATCTTCCTGCGTGGAGTCTCCATGTTCTCCCCGTGCAGCGTGGGTTCTCTCCGGGTTCTCCGGCTTCCTCCCACAGTCCAGAAACATGCTGAGGTTAATTGGTGATTGTAAATTGTCCGTAGGTGTGAATGTGAGTGTGCTTGGTTGTCTGTCTCTAAGTGTAGCCCTGTGATAGACTGGTTACCTGTCCAGGTGAACCTGCCTTCACCCTGAGTCAGCTGGGATAGGCTCCGCCCCCCACGACCCTAGTGAGGATAAAGGTGTAGAGATGATGGATGGATGGATGTTCAAAGTCAAATCATCTCACATTTATGGCTGATGTCTGTCCGTCACCAGCCAACAGTGAAGTTAAATATTCAGAAATCCCCAAAACAATCAAACTGACTAATAATGGACGACGCTACACTGTTCCCTGTTTATTAACTCAGCAAAGCCTAATTTTAAATTGGACAAATACAGACTGGGCTGCATGGTAGGTTGGTGGTTAGCACTGTTGCTTCACAGCTAGAAGAGCCCTGGTTCACATCTTGACCCGGGATCTCTCTGCGTGGACATTGCATGTTCTCCCTGTGCAGCGTGGGTTCTCACCGGGTTCTCCGGCTTGTCCTGGGTGTCTCCTGCCTTCGCCCTGAGTCAGCCGGGATAGGCTCCAGTCCCCCCGCTCCCCCGCAACCCTAGTGAGGATTAAGTGGTGTGTAGATAATGGATGGACGGACAAACACAAGACTTCTTCAGCTGTGTACATAATCCTGACATAGTTTGACTTTGCTCAGTCCTGATCCTGGTGCTCTATACCTGCTGACTCATCTACAAGACTCACTGTGTCAGGGACAGATGCTAATTCCAACTGAAACCTAAATATTTACTACACATCTAAGCACTTATTTATCCTGTTATTTGTTTAAGAACAGATAAAACATTCACATTTAAGAAGCCCTGCTCTCGCTTCTGGCTATGGGAGAAGAAGGAATGGCAGTATGTAAAGGAGAGCAGCCGAATTAGAGGATGGAGGAGAGACTGTGAGGCATTGTGCTGCAGAGAGACAGCAGCAAGTGTTTCTGTCTTGTCTGAGGTGATCAGTGTCTGTGAGGCAGCACAGAAAGGCAGAGACGGCAGAGATGAGCTCTGGTGTCCGGACCGCTGACTGACAGCTCGGACATCCTGTCTCTGCCTTGGTCTGAGCGTGAGCTGACCTCAAGGGTTGAATCAGGTTAAATTGGCCGGATTGTTGGGGACAGATGGCGCTGTCCTCTGAAAAAGCAAGCAGGGGGTGAGAAGAGTGAGAGAGAGAGAGGCGAGCATCCTGTGAAGGGAAATGTAATAAAAGCAAATACTGCCGTGGATTTACTCTGTCCTTCCTCAGTGGACTCCTGTGGATAAGCGTTCTTGTTTTTGTGCAGCTGTTCGTGCAAAGAGGACGAGTTACACAAGGCTGCAACTCCACAGCGTAACCACAGGAGGAAAAGCTGAGATCAAGTAACATTAATGCTGATTGGAATAATAAGAGGAGTGCTCAGCTCAGTAGGGGAGGCTGTGTCACTCTTTATAAACTGGATACGAAACAAACCTCCAGCACAGCACCTGTCAGCTGAGGGTAACAGCAAGGTAACAGCTTCCTACAGCTCACTCCCACCAGGCAGTATACCACGTCCACACAGCAGCACACAGACGTTGTAGGGCGAGACATGGGACTGTACTTCTGTAGTACGTTTCATTCAATGGGCTTTACCTTCAAGTGACATGAAAACTGCAAGACCAAACACCACCGACAAACTATTCAACGGATCACCACTGGCGCTGCAGCTGCCTTTGGAGTTCCTCCTTCAGCCCTTGATGCCTCTTCAGCTTCTTATGTTCTGTCTTTCTGATGGTACTGTCGCTCCACATCGCCACATCTATCACTGCTGCCTTCTTCTGGCCTTTGTCCACCAACACGACGTTTGGTTGGTTAGCCACCACCGTCTTGTCAGCCTGGATGTGGAAGTCCCATAGCTCAGTCATTCTCCACCACCTTGGGCCTTACGCTTTGACCTTGAGACTTCCAGCCCATACTTGGTACAGATGTTCCTGTACACGGTGCCTACCACTTCTTGGTTATGGCATTCCACGTATGCTGCTCCTGCCCACTGCTAAGTGCTCTCAGAAGCATCTTTACTTTATCTTTTACTTGATCTTGTGCTGAGGGCCTGTTGTGCCGTGGAGGGGCTCGTCTCACCGTGATGGTTGGGTCTCCTCTTCTGCATCACCAGGCCTCTGTTGCTTGAGGTATTCCCTCCGAGCTTGTCCTTAGGGGCCGTCTTTACGATGTATTTCTGGATCTTAGCTGTTCATTCTGGATGGTGGTGCCGTCCTGAGTCTGCTTGGTGTCCAACCTCATGGTGCTGGACTTGGGATGAAGCTCTCCATGCATTGTGAGGAGAGTCCTTGTCTTTATA
>NW_007578418.1:280354-284033 GCF_000690725.1 Stegastes partitus | reverse complement strand
TTGCAGCCCCTCTTCTATACATCTACAGTGAAAGCAAACCAACAATCTCTTCACCCTAATAGAGTATTCAGAAGAAATGTCCAAAGACGTGCTCAGGTTTAACTAAGATGGAAGACATGAGGCCACATGTATTAGACCTGTTAGCATGGAGAGAAGCCTCATGATCTCTGTAGACTGTTTGAACACAAAGATCATGATAACGTTCTGCCGTGATGGAGAGTCTCATCAGATACATCGGCGGCATCGTCCAGGACACTTACAGTCCAGGCAGACAGTTGGTTCAAGGACACCACATCCCAACGGCTTTACTCAGAATATCCTGAAGGACCCCTCACACATTTTATCTTCAGAATGCAAACTATACCTTCAGGTAGACGTTACAGAGCCAGCAAATGGAAGAGCAACCATTTTAAAGTGCCTCATGTTCTCACTTCTATCACACAGTTCAACAAACAGCAGCTCAGTCTGAGCTCCTGGTGCGTTTGGCCACACGTTGGATCAACAAGCTAGATCTCTGGATCCCTGCTCTATGTTCCACTGGCGTCATTTATCTGTTTTGTGGTGCAACATGGACAAAGAATGTATGAATGTATGTGAGAGATGTTTCACACGTGGTTCAACACAACACAGCAGCCAATTATTCTATACCTACTTGGCTTTTGTTCTTATTGTGTTGTGTGTTATTGTTTATAGCTGTAATGTTTGCACGACTGCCCAAAGGGACAATAAACTCCATCATATCCTAATTAGAACGAAAAACAAGGAAGGCATTTGTCCTCCGTATGTCTGATCATTTCACCCTTAGCATCTCATCTTCTCCACTTTTAGAAACTTCTTCAACCACTTCATTTACACTCGAAGAGAAGAAGTGAAGTCAGAGAACTCCCAGATTTCCTCTGATGTTTTATGGAACAGAACTTTTTTTTTAATGTGAGACTTCCTCACCAAATGAAAAGACTGGAGATGCCTGTTAGACACTCTGCACCCGTGAACATATCAGCACTGGGTTCCAGGCGTCCTGCTGCATGTGGAGCCCTCACAGCTGGAAGTTTTCAACCCGCGGCGGCAGCGCTGCGCTGCGCGTCGTTGGTTTGGCGGGAGCGCGCAGCCGCGGCGCTGTTCGTGGTGCTGAAGCGCATCAACCACGGTTGACTGATGCGTCATGCATGACTCATGGCAATTCATTAAGTGCTTCAACTAAACTAACGTGCGGGGCTAAACGCAAGGGCACAGCAGCAGACAAGGAGAATAAAGCGGTCAGAGTGGCCAGTGAGTGGAGATCTGGGTCTAAGCGCCATCAGCTGCCATCATCATTTTTATTTATCTTCTGCTTGGTTTGTGGAACAGCAGAAAAACAGCCCTGGAGACTCAGGTCTGGTTACCTCCGGGCGTTTGCACTGAAGCACAGACGTCCTTCAAATGGCTGATGGGTGATTTATACAGTTGTTTTTGCCCCTGAAAGTCCCTGTGGTGTCAGTGAGCTGCTCGCCGTCTGAGGATCCGTTACGGTGCAGCCGCCGTTTTATTCTGAGGCCCCGTTGATGTGCAGAACGAGCTGCGGACCGCTGGACACGATTCTCCAGTGGAGGAGCTGTGACGCGTTTAGATCACCAATGCAAATGAGACTGACTCNTTTGCTGTTTCATTTTGGTCATTTGGTGCCAATATTGACAGCAGGCTTGAAGCGGTAAACATTCTCCCGTCTCTACGGTGAAGTCCAGTGTCTTGTTAACCCATCCATCCACCCCGACCCCCTCCCTACGTGGACTTGGGAGCTTTGTAATGTCACTTGGTTTTGCTCTCACTATAAATTCACCACGGAAACACCGGTCAGCACTCGTCACTCATTTGTTACCATGGTGATACCGGGCAGAAAGGTGTCACTGGTTTGTTACCATGGAGATGCTGGTGAGTGGGTGTCACTGCTTTAACACCATGATGTCGTAGCTTTCAGTTCTGAGTTAGCCAGCAGGTCCTCCAGTGCTTGTCCGTGACCTCGAGAATGTCACGTATGAGTGTTTTCTCCTGCAGTAGTTAAAGTTAAGTTAGGTTTAGGTGCAAAAACAACTCGGTTAGATTTGGGGAAAAGTCATAGCTGGGGTTCAAATGAGTAGTTTGTTAAGGTTGGGGAAACTTTGTTGTCATGGTTACAGTACTGGACATGATTAACAAGCCACTGAGTTGTGAAAGTTAAGAAAAACATTAAAAACAGCGTAATACTAGAGATCAATATAAAATATCTCTGGAAAAGTGGTTCTTAATTTAGGCACAATTAGAGAATCACCTCTGAGTGGACTGGTTTCAGTGAGCAGGTCTGAAAAACACTGAGGGAGTTAAAAAAAACTAGATGTGGATTTTTGATGTTGACTGTTTATTACACTTGAAACCAGTGAGCTAACGTACTGGTTTATGGATGTGTAGTCCAGGTGATATGCGGCAAATTTAAAGTGAGCATGTTTGAAATCAATCTTCGTATTGGACACATTCTCAATAAGCTAAAAATGCCATGATAAATATTTCCCCGCTCTTTACAGCTACTTTATTGTCAAAGCTAATAAACTCTACACGTGGTGTTATGGTATGAAGCCTGTAGGCTCTCAGACAGGATGAAGCTGAACATCATCCTAACCATACATGCAGACGTCTTCTTTCCTGTGTTACTGTGTTTGGTTCTGAAGATATGATGAAAAATCCATCGTTGGGTTGTATCAGAAAGTCAAATTGCAGCCATAAGGTGTTTTTGCGATCGCTCCATTTCTGAAAATGGCCAGGGTCCCCCAAGCCGTACAAAGGTAGCAATTTTCCTACTTTTATGAAAAAGTGAACCTCATTTTCACATATCACCGGGATAATGCACACGGGTTTGCTGAGTTCTGAACGATCCGAAGCTTTCTGAAGCTTTTTGTTTGGGTGGTTCAGCACAGAGAGTGAAATGAACACATCGTGCATCTTCTGATATTGTTGTCACGTAATAATAAGTTGTCCTGTTCACTGGCAGGACTTCAGAGAGTTCAAAAGCTCCTGACTTGCCTGTTTCCCTCCAGAGACGCTGATCGTAGGTGTGAAAACATTTCCTCTGTAGGTTTTTCAAGCTTCCTAAAAGTCCTGTCTCTATGAAGCTGTGTGATGTCGATGATGCACTTCACCACCTCGCTTAAACACGTATCAGTCTTTCTAATGTACAAAGAAAAAGCAAACATCATATCAGTTCCAGCAGATTTAAAACCAGTGAGGTGAATGTAGAATATCCTGTCAAGAGGAAAACCAGCTGAATACAGGACCTGCTCGACCGACTCAATCTTGAATTCTCTTGATTAAAACATCCGTATCAAAGGCAGCGACAAGATCAAGCAAAACTAAAATAGAAATTCTTTTTGAATCATTAATCCCTGCTCATTGGCTGCTCTGATAAGGGCTGCTTGGGTTCAGTGGGTAGATCTAAAACCTGACTGGAACAAATCATCAACACTGTGGCTCAAATCTCTGTTTGTTCCTATGCAACATTTTCCTTCTGAAAGTCGGTGAGGAGGAGGTGATAGCGTTCAGTGGGGATGAGAGAAAGGCAGACTGAGCTGTGATAGCAACCTCTAAAGGAGCTGAAGAGTTGAAAACATTCAAAGGAAAACTGGTCATGTAAACCACTGACATCCTGAGCTTATGCATTTCTTGTTATCAGAAA
>NW_007578418.1:261466-278110 GCF_000690725.1 Stegastes partitus | reverse complement strand
GAGAGAGAGAGAGAGAGAGAGAGAGAGAGCTTATATAACAGCAGCTCTGGGAAATGCTGGAGAGCTGAGGAGACCCTCACCGGACAACAAAGCGGGGAAAACAGCGATCATCACGGCCGCACACTGATCGGTGGTCGGCGGCGTGAGGATGCCGTGCGCACCGCTCCGCCGCTGAAGGTAAGCCGCACGTCCGAGCAGCCGCTACTGTAAATGGTGGAGGCACAGTGAGGGCTTTAAGATGGAAGACCTCGGCTTCTTAAATAGGTGATGCGTGTTTACTCTGGCTGCTTGTTCACTTGTCTCCCAACCTTCCGTCCGTCGCACTAAATCAGAGCAGACAGTGATTTCGGAAGCGAATGCGCAGCGGGGAGTGATTTTATGCGTAAAAACGAGGAGTTGAGCATAACTTGGGCACTCGGACTTGATGGTAGACTGTTCATTGTGCAAACTGTTGCTTCCATCCTCGGGAGCACCACCGCACCCCTACTTTCCGTTTTTTGTGGGGGTGCAGTGAGGCCTGAGAGGAAAAGTAGAGCTGAAGGGCATGACGATGTGTGACAGTCACCAAGACAACGAGGCATTAACGGATATCATCGGATGTGAAGGAAGAGCGGCTGAGGAGGTGCAGACGTAGCTGTAGCTGCTGCTAAACCTGTATGTGCTGTAGGGGAAGCAGCAGAACCAACAGAGGGGCTCGTATAGGACACAGCCGTGACAGCAGAAACGGGCAAATCCACATGAGAGCAGGTCAGGGCTGCACTTCACCGCCCCTCTGCTCAGTCAAAGTGTCAGGCTCCGTGAAACCACACAGCTCCTCGTTATTCAGAGATCCTCAACGTCTCATCTTTGCATGTTTTTTTTCTCACTCATCACTTATTCATCTCTCCACAGATGAGGCCAGAGTTGGTCTGCATATGATAATCCCCATTTCATAAGCGCCGGTAATGCGCTCTCCACACAGTGTTTTTTTTAAATCAAATGATGTGATTTCACTGGCTGAGGTTGTGAAGCTGGGACATATTGCCTGTGTGAAAATAAAATGAATCCTGTAGTGGAGGACCTGAGTGAAATCACTGCACTGAAAAAGATTCCAGTTTAACAGCCAGATTATTAAAGATCCAGTTAGATTTTTTTTTTTAATTTAATTTTTGTTTTTTAAAGCTGCCCACACGCAGAAGAAATGTGAATTGTAGAGCACAACTTCAGGCAGGGCTTTGATTGAAAAACAAATGGCAGGAATGAAGGCAATGGAGCAGCAGACACTAAGGGATGTATTGCAAGATGCTGCAAGACAGAAACACAAGCCCATATGTCAACATGAGCTGTGCGTCTAATCCACTAGCCATACACTTCCCATCCCCTTGATTGTGCTGACATACAGAGAAATACACTCGTGCTCTAAATCCAGCTGCTTATGGGATTTTTTTTTCTGTTTTGTCCCTCAGCTTTCCCCCAAGGATCTCCCTGGAGTCAGGGAGCACAGCCGTGGATATTAAATCTCTCTCTGTTGTGACGCATCCATTGTTCCACTGCTGCTGTTGGACTTTGTGGCAGCAAAGGACCATGACGACGTGCACACACCACTGCTGGGTGCTGCAGGTCTCTACAAAATTATGAAGTAGGTTACAGATCTTCTCGCTCCTGGTTCGAGAAATGGCCTTCCACTGAGGTGAGAGACGCTACACGGTGTAGGAATGGTGGCGCCCCTCTACAAGCTGCACTGCCTCTTGAAGCGGGCTCAGATGCTGCTGCTCTGCCTGGGCATCGCCTACCTGATGGCAGGCAGCATCCTGCTCCTGCAGCGCTCCAGCATCAGAGTGGCCCAACCCAACCTCGCCAGCCTGCCGCCCCTGCTGTCCCTCGCAGCACCTCCCACCGCCCTCAGGACTACAGGCCTGGGCGTGAGGGCGCGCTCCAGATGGGCCTCCATTCAGGCTGTGTCCGGAGGGGGTGCCAAGGCCGGGCGGCACTGGCCCGCTTCCCGAAGCCTGGGGGTCCAACACTTGCACCGCCGCTGGTTTCACAGTCTGTTGCCAGAGAGTCCGGAGCAGAGAGTGTCTCTACACAGGAGCAGCAGACACAAAGGTAAAGAGCTCTACAGTCCTGACAGAGAGGCAGATCTGTGTCCATGCTGAGCTGTCCCACCTTTACTTTGCTTTTATATTAAACACTTTAGTTACAACTTCATCAGCACAACTGCAGCTTTCCTTATACAGCAAACTAGCCAGCAGGCAAATCGGCAAAGCAACCAGTGCTAAAATAACCATGTGACCACTGGCCACTGCGTGCCCTATTTACATTAATTAGAGTGCCAGCGAGGTGTGAACACCGAGGAAGTGATAGTCGGCTGAATGCTGCCGTTATCTAGCTGACCAGCTTCATGTGAACTAAAATGAAGGATTCTTCTCCAAGAGTCCAAAGACCTCTGCTGAGAATCTGAAGCTGTGATTGAACCAATTCAACAATCTACTTGTTGTCTGCCAAAGGACCTCTTATCTGACAGAGCCGTGGTCGTGCAGCCTTCTCACGTAAGCTAATATGGGTTTTAACAATTATTAACGGCCCTTCTATACCCGTAGCCAAGGTTATGCTCCTGTTCTGCCTTCAAACTACAGCAGATATTACAGAGAAAAGGCTCATGCTTGTGCTGTCTGAAATAGAGCAGTGGATGGGAGGATATGTGACTAAAATATCCTGGTGAGGATGTGTGGACTGAGACGGTGGTTTTCCTCGTGAATAATATATAAAGGAGCAAATATACAAGTTTGTTTTCTATTTTGTGATTTACTTTTTTAACTCGGCTAGCCAGGGGCTAAGGAAACACACTGTGCACAGGGCTCGCATCGCACACAACAGGCTTCATTCTACATTTATGAACAGATAATCATGACCTTAGAACATTTAGAGGAGCTTCATTATACATTTATATGACATTTTACGTGTGGGTGCTTCAGATGTTGTAGATGAGGGCTCGAGCTCACTGATCCACTCACAACCAGAGGAGGAGACGGCACGCAGAGCCAAAGTAGCTTCTAGAAAATAAATTAATAATTATGGAGATAAAAACGATATCATTTCTTGCTCTCTGCTAAGGAGCCTTCGCCATTACACGAGTGCTTTGAGATATCTCAGGAGATTTGGTCCATTGTTTAACGGTGCCTGTCAGCGCCTTTGCCATTTTGTTGAAATGATAAATACAATAGGATTAGCTCTGGTGGAACATTTGTTCTTCCAGCTCACTCTTGAAAGGCATCCTACAGGAGCTCTCAGACGTTACACGACCGCTCAGCCACGGAGCAGAGTTACAGATGAAAAATGTCCGAGGCAGCGATGAAGTCAGTTCTGGTAGCCGTCATTTGGCAAAAGTTCTTCTTTAAAAGTCTTACTCAGGACACGGAGCTAAATGACGCAGGTCTACTGTGGAAGAGTAACTGCTTAAAGGTTTCAGAAAAGGAAGCAAGAGCCCAGCAAAGCCTCCTGAAACCAGCCAGTGCCATCTGTCGCTGATGCAGAAACTATTAGTGAATTCATTGATTAACTGAGTATATGAAAGACAGATGAAGCCACAGTGACAGCCCTCCATACGTATGTGGACAACTGGTTTGAAGCCTCCAGTTTGGCATTTGGCTGCTGTCGTCTCACTCTTCTGAAACCAGAAATACCGAGCAAGGAGTGGATCTGACTGAGGCCAATAACACAGCAGCAACCGGTTAATGACGAGGTAGCCGTGCCCTAAAACGTCCCCTAAATGGAACTATAATTTAAAAAAACATGTTGCTGTATTCAAAAAGTCTTGAAGGTGGTGATTGAAGCCATAAACTCAGCAGGACAACAGCTGCTGAGGGAACAGATCAGGTGAGAAGCAGAATCGTTTTTTT
The DNA here is from genome assembly GCF_000690725.1 of Stegastes partitus. Taxonomy (NCBI): domain Eukaryota; kingdom Metazoa; phylum Chordata; class Actinopteri; family Pomacentridae; genus Stegastes; species Stegastes partitus. Next base: position 274,232 of record NW_007578418.1, on the reverse strand, counting down.
AAGTTGTCTATGCAGGCCGACGTGTGCGCTGCCCCCTGCTGGCGCCTAGAAACAACGCAGGTATAAGTCACTTCCATGTTAACTGAGCTGTTCAGACCCAGAGTTTATCGTACGTACAGTCTTTGAACCAGACAAAAATCTAGTTCGGATAGCAGACAAGTGATTTAAATTAATGATAATTGAAGATCAACAGCTTGTAGGTCTGTTGGTTAAACACACCACCAGCAGCAGACTCTTAGCTCAGCAGGTGGAAGCAGCGTCCAGCCACCAGCGACCAGACTTTGACTCTGCTGACTTAAAAAAAAAAACTTCCTGAACCTGTGGTAGCCTGATCCCAGAAACCCAGCACTGCCCGAAAACTAGAACTTGTTGTTTTTACATCTGTATGGATTACACCACATCACCATGTAGGAGATGCTGCTAGATGCACTTCTTAGCTCTGACGAGAACCAGGCGAGCTGCTACACTGAGTTTCACTCTTGATGCTAATCGAAGCTAAAAGCTCCCTGCCATACTTACTGGCCAGTCATGAGAGGAGCCTTCTCATCTACCTCTCCACTAACATGACCAGGCCCCAGTATGATGCCACACTAATTCTATAAATAAATAACGTCTGCTGGCTTCTCAGACGTTGAATAAAAGCAGGAGGATGGAGAGCACAATGACAAGTGAAAGGTTTCGCTTCACCGTGAGTCAAGCAGAAAGGATAAGAGGCTAAATCAGGACAATCAGAAGGTGTTGATCCGACATTCGCTGTCATTAAGCAGCTCTCATTCATCCGACACAGTCTCACAGCAGAGCTCTCTGGACTAGAACCCAACAAACCAGCTGATTGTATCTGAATGGTTTAAAAATGTAATAATCGGTCAGTTGTTCCCACAGTGCTGCTAAACGGCCTTCAGCCCTCCTCATACAGCGTTCTCCTTTTGCTTTCCTTCAAGTCGTTTTCACATCAGCATCCTTTTTCCTCAGCGGCTGACAGTGTCCTCAGCTCTTTAATAGATCTATATGATGACACTGACAGACCTGTTAGCATACGTCTGTAGCGACCGACCCACAGGTGAGACGCTGCTTGTTATGAGGTCAAACACGTCCCTCTTTGGTATTTCTGCACAGCAAGTCCTTATTATTATTTATTGACAGAGCCATGTCGACATAACAGTCAGACTCTCCTGAGGACTAACAAAAGGTTGAAAACACCTAAAAGACTGTTCTTTGTTTGGTCTTTATCCCATCTGTATTCAGCGTCTAATCTCATACAGCAGTAATAACATTACACAGCCGGGTAGAGGAGTTTGCCCGTGCATTTTCATAGATTCAGGAGCCCTATCTATTCAAACATTTTATAATAAAAGTGAGAGATGCATAATACTTTGTGTCTGCTGCTGGAAACTTTGTGCCTCGCAGGGATGAGTCACAAATTCCTTGATATGTAAAGTACATATCAGAAGTATTACAAACCCAGAGATGTGCAGACGGATCAGGAGGAGGAAATGTGACAGGAGCTGCACAGTAGGACTCACACTCTACGTGTGGATTTTTATCAGATTAGATTTCTACTAAGTTTGTGTTGGTTCTCCTGCAAAATTTGAGGTGATTTGGTCGTCAGCGTTTACCTGCAGTCTCTGAGTGTTTCTGAGGATGTGAAACGCTGTTGGGATGATCCCCTCTGACCTGTCCTAGCTCAGCCTCTAATGCATTCAGACAGTCTTGGTTGTGCTTTTGATGACTCTCCTCACATCCGTGGGGATATTGTAGATCCAGCAGAGACACACTGAACCCCCTTCAGCCCACTTTAATGGACACACACAGTCACTACTCGTGGCAGTGGCACATGTCCTCATACTTGGCCATCCTGTCATTAGCCTCCTCCATCCAGTCCTGCGGGGAAGAATCAGCTCCAGCACAGCCATCTGTCTTAGTGTTTAAGAAAGCAGCACAGTGTCAGGCCTAAGTGCAGTCATTTCTATCATGTCTGGGAATTCAGGCTGCTTCCCTCCATTAACCCTCAGCAGCAGCTGCCTGGGGCCTTTCCTTCACTTTGATTAAAGCAATGACCTGCCCCGTTGGGTGGCTGAGGGGGGTAGGGGGGGCCTCACCTTGGGTGATGCCTCCTGAGATACCTCTCTCTCCACAGACGTTGGCAGCTCCAGCCTCTTAGTGCTTTCAGGCAGCAGCTGCTGGTGTTCTCCAGCGTTTGTCTCCTGAGGCGCAGGCGGCCGGTGACTCAGCCTCGCCCCAGCACGACAGGCTGGACGGGCTTCAGAGGACATCGCAGACTGATTGAATCACGGATTCGATATGGTGATGCTTGGCCTGCCAGAGATTTCACGGTCCATTGCCTGCTTCCATCTTGTCTGCGCACCTTGCTGCCACAAATCTTCAGCCCCAGTCGCATGTATCTCCTCCAATACTTTCTAAATCCTCTCTTTGACCGCTTGGCTGGTAGGAAACATATTAGGAAGCCAAATCCTCAGTGTCCTTGAACCCTGTAAAACATCTTCAGATACACAGCAGGAACTGTGAAATAAACCTAAAAGTCAGCGCTGAGGAATTATCTGCATGCACTCCATGCACCAACAGATATACTTCAACCCGTTGCCAGTGTACAGCTCCTGACTGAGAACACCATGTAGCATATAACCTAAAAATACACCCGTCTCAGACCCAAGGGGGAAGATGTAAATGAAGTCTGCACACAAAAGAAATGCATATGCTACCCTCCACGCAGAAACTGGTATTTATAAAGAGGACTTTTATGTGTCAGCTGAGCGGAGTTTGATGTGCAACGTGGCAAAGACAAGGATAACATCAAAGCAGGAATTTGGCTGACATTTTATATGGTGCCTTAATCTTGTCAGCACATCATAATAGTCTGTCATAGCCTATTATGCGTTACATCCTTCTTTCGACAGGGGTGATTTTTATTCTGGTGGAAGTAAATAGGTTCGAAGCAAAGTAGGAATAAGCATAATCTACACTGGAAGATAAATTAAGCCTTGTCATGTTATAAATTAGTTGGATATTACGGCTCACAATACATGCTGCTGTGCGTAATTAGCGTAAGTGAAGACGCAAAGGCTGCTTTGGCACCGCGGCTGTTAGAGAACGTGTCCAGAGCCAAACTAAAGACAGAGCAAGTCTGGTTTATGTCCAAATCAACTTAAAGAGGAGTGTGTCAACATCCATTTTCAGCTAACAGTGTGTGTGTGTTTTACTTCCCAAATGAAAGAGAATCCAGCTTTAAAAAAAAAAAAAAAAAAGGAATAAATCTGAAAATCAACCGTCTGTTTTGATAACATCTTCCTCTCTCTTTACGTCTGCGATGCACTCGGGTGCCGTATAAATACAGGACACTGTTATACTGGGTGTAATTCAGAGCTGCAAAGAGTGATTTTTTTTATAACTGATGAATCTGTCATTTATTTTGATTGATGTAATAAAACGTCGACTATTTCCTGGAGCCCGAGGTGACAGCTTCAAATTGCTTTATTTGGTCCAACGATCCAAGAGATGTCCAACATCAGAGAGAGACAGAGAGACAGAGGAAAAATTAAAAACTCTGGTGATAAGCTGGAAACGTATTACTTAAATAATGAAGCAATCATTTAAATTACTTTCAGTTTTTTTGTTTTTTCGGCCAACTGATCAATTACTCGACTACGAAAACACACTTTGTACTCGACTGCCTGGGCTTGGTGAGGACACCGTCTGAACGCCGCGGCGGGGAACTTTTCAGCCTGAATGAATTTTAATCTCACTTCTGTTGACACGTGCAGGAACTTACATCGGATGCTTCCTGCACAATGCCAGCGACCGGGCCCTGGGAGGAACCATGCTTTATGACCTGCGCAAAATGACCAGCTCTCTGTGTCAAGACACCTGCTCGGAAAGGTAATGCATTCACGGAGGGCTCCTGTGAGGGGACCACAGAAGGCCCGCTGTGTGAGTAAACGCTTTGGATCTCAGTCTCCTCCATGAATGCCTCCTGTGTTCGGAGCGAGCCGAGAGCCAGGTGGCTGGATGACAGTAAAAGATGAGGGGGGCCGAGAGAGGGGAGAATGAAGAGCAGGCCAGGACAGAAGGCTTGATCTGTTGCAGAAAAGGGAAGGAGGGAGGTGTGTGTGAGTGTCGGAAAGCTTAATGAGCTGACTACAGCAGTCGGTGAATAAATCAGCGCTAGATATGTGCTTTTCCTGTGGCCGGGGTGTGAAAATCTCTGATTGGGTCGCTGTGGGCTTGAATTAGCAGCACTGATGTGACACTCGAACAAACCTGTGAGGAAAGAGGCAGGTGGAATTCTTCAGACTCAAAGAATGACCCGCTTGAATTATTCCTTTTTATATGCTAGCAGCGAGGAAGCGTCGTAGCCCCAGCGAGACAGAACAGCAGAGGACAGATGGATGCAGTCAGACTGAGAGCTTCCGTCGTAGGCTCGCGCACAAACCCGCCCGTCCGCCCGTCCGCATGGAAGGCAGCCCAGCTCGTTACCTGAGCGAGCCAATTACCGCGATGAGCAAAAGTAAAAAGTCAAGGCAATTTATGAGGAAGCTTCAAAGGACATACATGAAAAGGTCAGTTTTGATGAGGTCTCTGTCTGTCCCAAGGAGGCAGGATAAAGGGAGAGGAAGGGGGATGAGTCACAACAGCCTTGATATGTAAAGTACAGATCAGAGGTGACTGCAGTTCAGCCAGAAGAAGGCATTACGCAGTCAGAGGAGAAGCACCGACAAGCATCACAGGGGATACTGTACATTTAGTGCTGGGAAGTTTGAGGTAAATGATAAGTTTAAAACGCTGCCCAGCGTCCTGCGGGATGGCTTAGCCTGAGGGCAAGAGCTCGAGGTTATGGATCGCCCTTGGCTAGGGCAATAACTGTGTGTCCATCTGTGTGTGTGTGTGTGTGTGTGGTTAGTGGGTACCAGTTTGCAGGTCTGGAGTACGGCGCCGAGTGCCACTGCGGGAATCGGATCAGTAGCCCACGGGCTCCGGAGGAGGATTGTAGTCTGGTGTGCCGGGGTGAGAGGGGGTCTCCCTGCGGCGGCGTGGGCCGACTCTCCATTTACAAGGTGGAGGAGCAGCTGCCAGGTCACAGAAAATGTGAGTCAACTTCCCTGAGGGGAGACACGGCACGGTTTGCTATTTATTCTCTGCTCAGGCTGCACTGGGGGTGACTGCAAAGAAATAACTGAACTTCTTGAACTGGAATTCTTAAAAAAAAAAAAAGAGCTGTCAACAGGATGTCAGTGAAAACTCAGCCGTGCACTCCTCACACCTACACATGTAATCATGTCAGCAGATAAGTTTGGTTCCTCTCACACAGGGGTCTCCAATCCTGGTCCTGGAGAGCCACAGTCCTGCATTGTTTGAGATGTTTCCCTCTTCCATCATCAAGCTCTGCAGAAGCCTGATAACCATCCTGATCATTTGAATCAGGGGAAACATCTAGAACATGCAGGACTGTGGCTCTGGAGGACCAGGACTGGACCCCCCTGCTCTAACACCAGTCAAACGTGCAGCTGAAGCCTTAAAGATGCAGCGTATTCTATTTCTGTCAGATCTGTTGCTGTCCAGAAACACATCAGAGCCACACTGTGCACTGGGCGACACGTTCCTACAGTACAATGAACTGTAGTTTATTATGACTCAGGCCCACACTCACCACCCTGCTGCTGGGAATTCTCCTCCGAGTCGGGTCAGCAAACGTTCTAAAGCTCAGCCTTCTAGAGGGCGTTTTTATTATATTTATCCTTGTTTGGCTGCTTTGTTATAAATGTTGGAATGATTTTCTCTGTTTAAATGGCAAATATAACACAAAGAAATGAATGAGTAAATTGGCAATCAATGAAAATTAAAGCAACAAATGAATAAATTACTGAATAAACACTGAGAATGCTGTTTGTGAAGTTAGCTAATGAAAGGAATGGATTTACTGGAAGCCTAACGTTCACTGTGAGCGTCCTTCAGTCAGGCCGAGGGCTGAGACGTGTCGGCATCTCTTCAGCCGATGTCTAGAGTGTCTCCATGGCTGCTCTGACAGTCATTGGACCTGTCTGATGTGCACCTGGTGCTGCTGCATCACTGAGACATCTGTCTGAGTCTGAGCCGCACATTTATCGAGCGGTTCTGATCCGATTCAAAATATCACAGAAACATGTTAGTTATTGTAAATGCTGCCTGCTATTTTTTTAACTTTTAAAGCTGAAACAAAGCTAGCAACGCCACTGACCCACTTAGAAAATCAGAGCTGGAAATGTGTACAAATCCGAGGCTGGATATAGTCCCAAACAAACGCACTATTTACTCCTGTGTACGGCAGCGCGCAGCTGTTAATCTATTTTTGTGACATTAAGTCGGTAAGACCGGATAGACTGAGTGCCGTAGACATGAGGCATAAATACTGATGCTTTTGCTCTTAGTGTTTGCTCACGGTAGAAAACATATCAGCCAGCACTGTGTTGTGTGAGCATCTCACTTCCTCGAGCAAGAAGATGCTCTAAATGTCGGCAGCAGAGGTGAGAGGAGCCGTCTGACAGTGACTGTGCTCTGTCGTAGCTCCACTTTATGATTATGGCTGATTAGGCATAAAATCAGGCTCCAGCTCGTCATTTGTTTAGCGTGGAGTTCATTTAGTTTGTGTCACAGATGATGTCACATTATCTCAGCAGATCATAAGACTAATTCTGATAGATGATCTCTAACTGAAAAGTGTCTTCAACCTGCTTTGCTTGTACTTCTGTACAGTCCTCGTTGTTGTGCTGCTGTATTCTGCTTTTAAACATTCTTTGAGTGCATTTCGTTCGCTCTGTTTTGTAGTTAAGCACTTTGCAACCACGACTGAAGTGAACTAATTGCGCGCTGACCTTCACGATAACTTTGACGCATTCAGTAGCGCTGATTATCCACGGATTCCTCCTCTTATAAAAAAAAGTGCTTTCAGTTCTTTAAAGATATGCGCCCCCATCCTGTTGTTGGCAAGGTCGAATCTATTATATAAGGAGTACATAATCATAAACAGTATTAATATTCATCATTGGAAGCTTCAGCCTCTCTGGAGATTAGCAGCTGAATTCTGAATGTATTATACAAGGTACCAGGATTCAGTCAAGTATAGTAAAATAATTACTGCTCACACACTCAGACATATCTCAGGCTTGCCCTTGATGGTATATAAATAACTGGAAGTGCAGTTCTCCACCAAGGCCAATGACCTATCTCACAGTTTTACAGGAAGTGATCTGGACCTGTACCAACATGTACCGGGTTCTCCCGTTGCCCGCCCATGCTCCACCTCTCCACCAAGTCCCATGAACTTCTGCCTTGTGGTTTTTGTCTAATCCTGCTGACGGATAGAAAAATATTTCCTTAAGCAGGCCAATGCAGAGAAATCCTGTTTTTTAAGGCAGCTATTGCTCAACGTGTGTGTTTTTCTCTTTCCAGTCAGAAACGTTCACTACCGCGGCTGCTTCAAATTGCCAAAAAGCATCATCACCACCTTCCCCATCGACTCCTTTCAGCCCAACCTAACCACGCAGTCCTGCATCGAGACCTGCACTGATAAGGTTAGGACTGCTTCTTCTCTCAAATTACAGACCTGATGATCAATTCATTGCACACACCAGCGTATCGGCGCTTCTCCTCTCAGAGAGGGTAGACTTCCAGCTCAGAGAGCCGTCTCCTCTCCCAGGAGATCACATGTGGAAGCGCAGAGCTTCTTGGATTCTGCTGAATATTTAAGGTTTAATGTGGCTCTAATGAGAAGTGGGTAGTCTGGATTCTGCACTGAGATCTTACTGGGTGCAGCTGTGTCTGCTCTGGAAATGGAAATGGCTGCTCGAATGATTGCACATCACCTAGCACTGACTGCAATGTGATTAATTCTGGCCGTGTAGTGTGTGAGTGTGTGTGTGTGTGTGTACGTGCATGTGCATGTATGCATAACTTTTCTAAAAACTCCACTGCAGCGTCCTCACGCTTTGACATTAAGCATTTGACCTTATGGAAAAGTGGGACTAACATACTGAAGCAAAGTGAAGCGTGGACCGGGGATGTGATGCCGACCCTCCTGCTGCACGGAGCTGACACATCACCCTCGGCTGGAACAGAAGTCTTTGGAGAGAAAAAATAAAAATCAGCATGATGAGTCATGGAGAACATTTGTGCCTTTGGTTGGTAGGAGCTCCCGCTGGCTGTGTTCAGGAAGCCCCACTGCTTCTGCACATGGACGTCGTCTCTCTTCAGCCTCACCCAGCAGTCGGACGACCAGCAGTGTGCCGAGAACGCTGCTCTGAACCACACCGCCACCCCTGCACCCGCCGCCTCCGCAGACCACTACCAGGTGTACCACACACCTGTGCTGGGTAAGGTGTTCTGTTGTACGGATGTGTGTCGTCGTCTGCACGGGTCTTCCAAATGCTGAAACTCATTGTGATTTGTTTTGCAGAAGGAGCGGGACAATGTGAACATTACCAGACTATTTTAAGCCCATCCCACTCTGCCATGTCAGTATTCTGTCCACGTCACACACACCGTAGCTAAAGCTCCAGCCTACTGTAGAAACAGCCCCTGATTAAACCAGTCCAGACCCTGGTGCTGGGGGGGTTGTGTTCTTGGGGGAAGTCCACTGAGCCACCATAGTGGGAATCACACTTGGAAGCAGTGTTCATTCTAAACCTCCACAAACCTCATCTCTTCTCCTGCAATCATGTTTCCACCTGTTTCACATGAGCCTGTTTCTGTTCCTTTTGTCCTACAAATGAATCCATCTTGGACTCTCTGCGTCCTCCTTTCTGATTTATTCTGATCTAGTGCAGATGCAACTGTCCTTCTAGATTCCAGGTGCAAAGAGAGGATGTTTCTGCCTCAGAGGTCCAGCTCCCTGGTGGCTCTTTCTAGTTTCCCCGGTGCAGGCAACACCTGGGTACGGCACCTGATTGAGCTCGTGACCGGCTACTACACTGGCAGTTTCTATTTCGACGGCACGCTGTACAACAGAGGTGGGGAGGGCTCAGTGCCGCCGCTGAAACGAGTGTTTGAGCGAGTGCCGGGTGAAATATCGCCCTGCAGCTCACCATTATCCATTCATTTATTCATTGGTACCAGGTTTCAAAGGAGAGAAGGACTACTGGAAGAGCGGCCGCAGCATCTGCGTAAAGACCCACGAAAGCGGTCAGAAAGAGATTGAGATGTTCGACTCTGCCATTCTGCTGATTCGAAACCCTTACCGCTCCTTAATGGCCGAGTTCAACCGCAAGTGTGCCGGACACCTGGGACACGCCACGGACGCACAGTGGAAGAGTAAAGGTAATGCAGTCCAACAGCACCGGGTGGTTTATGAGTCTGCTGAAGGCTGCTGTAGTCACCGCTGCATAATGTCCTGCTGTTGGTGTTGCAGCAACAGCAGGCGAGAGGTCGGCCACTGATCGCCACTGTGAGTACACCACGGGGCAGTTAGGCTCTCCTGTTTACAGACAGGTCAGCACTCTGGAGCCCTTTAATGCCGCGATCACACCCTGCACATGCTCCCTCTGAAAGGTTTTTTGATGGACTCGGCTTCCATGATGAGTGTGGGATGTCCATAGGAGTCACACATCTGATATGTTGTTATGCAAAAGGAGGCACAGACTTTATCTTCAAAAGAGTACAGCATATTTAAAAGGTCAGTTCACACAAATTAACAAAAAAACAGAAAGCCTTTTCTCACTAGCTGCAGCTCTGGTGGTGTCTGCCTGGCAAACAGTTTGGGTTTTAAATAGATCTCCACGTGGCTTCATCACAGCGCCGTGGAGGTGATGGGAACAGCTGTCATGGTGCTCACAGCGCTGAAGAATTACATTTGAAAGACTGAGAAAAGTTGTTTTTAGGAAATATTTCTTCCAAACAAAATTGTCTCCATGAAAACTGTTGCCAGCATGTTCTGTGGGTAACGCAGAGTACTGATGGGTTTGGACTGAACCTACCGCTGTGGCCTCATGCTGATGAACTACAGCAGTGACCCTGCACTACAACACGTCAGGCTAAAACCAGTGAATGCCACTAAAACAAAGACATTTAAATTCTAACACAATTCAGTCCAACTTTGTGAGAAGCTGGATGTGTTGTCACCTGCTCATCACCAGACTGCTGCTGGCAGCTCTTTCAATAAACAGTCAATTCCACCGTTACATGAAATCCTCATATCTGCACGCTAACAATGCACCAGCCGTGGTCCAGTGCAGACGGCTGTCTGATGCACACGCTGCAGAGTTCTTGCTAGCTGGGCTGGCTGCTCCGCTGACGTCTGCTTACAGTGCTAGAAATGTATAGTCGCTACCTCATGGCAGCAGAGCAGAGCAGTTGATCTCTAGAATACTTAAAGGTCATTTAGCTTTGTCGTAACAGATTGAATATTAGTATTTAGAAACTAAATGACCTCAAATCACACTCACACAGATGACCATTGGTTTATGTGTAGTTTGGGTGAACTGAGCCTTTAGCCCACGTAGCTGCTGTGAGGTCACACAACCTCCTTAAACTCTGTCTCTAATTCCACCTCGTCAACGAGGAAACACTGAGAAACTAATTCAGAATAACACCCAGTATAATAATGAACCTCCACTGTGACCTCTTCCAGAGTGGCCTGAGTTCGTGTCCAGCTACGGGCCCTGGTGGGCGTCCCACGCGCTGAGCTGGCTGAAGTTTGGGCGCCGCCTGCTGGTGGTGCACTACGAGGAGCTGCAGAGAGCTCTTCTGCCACAGCTCCGTCTCATCACTGCCTTTCTGAACGTCACCATGACTGAGGAGAGGCTGCTGTGCGCACAGAGCAACCAAGACGGGCATTTCAAGCGCTCGGGGAGCCTGCGGCCCTCCTTTGACCCATTCACTCCCGACATGAGACACATAATTGACTCCTTCATTCATACTGTTGACCAGGCACTGCAGAGCAGGAACTTTAGCGGACTTCCACAGGAATACCTCCCCAGATGATGACCTGAAAAGGTCACACAGGTAGTTCTTTAAACGGCTGGTTCAGCAGGGGTCTGTGAAAGGGAAGTTCTTCACCAAGTGCTCCACGGGGAACAGACACATGCTGGCTGATGGAAGTGGCCCACCCAACTCTTTGATAAGGCAGGAGCCCCGTGAATGGCTGAGGAGTCCCGACACACATTAGAGGTCACTGGAGAAAATATGACAATTCATTGTGAAGTCCAACGGTGAGCGGCGCTGAAAGCCTCGGGCCGGGACCGCCTCTCTGAGAGCAGCAAATATGACAAATTCTCAGAGAGGATTTGACGTGATTTGTTGGCCTGCAGAGTTGGGATTATCTAGCAAAGTGCCCGACTGCACAAACATGAGTGTGTAAATCCAGGATAGACTCATTTCGGTTTTCTCCGGCTCTCTTTGTAATTTTGCTTTCGCACATACGTTGTGTTTTCATCGACCTCTGTTAATAAAATGACCAGTTGTACTAACACAGACGGCAGAAGCTCAGAACCATGACCTGGATCGCTCAGTGTGAACCCACTGGCTGCTACAGGTGTGCGGTCGTGATGGATCAGGGTTCTGGCTGGAACGCTCCACGTCACTCGTCTGACTGTACATGAACTCAGATATGTGTTGATCATGATGAACCTGCTCTGATCTGTATATGAACTCCACCTGTTTCTATGAGCATTCTGTTTCATTAAACGCATTCAGTTTGAAACGAGTCGAGCTCTGGTTTGAGTGGAAATGTGTTTTACTTTAAAGGTAGCACTGCAGTGTATTTAGCAGAACTCAGAGACGATAGAGGCACAGATTTACAACTCTAATTATTCCTGATGTGCACCCAAAGAACAGTGCCCCCTGGTGGTTACACTTAAAATAGTGCAATGAAACAAGCTGTGCTGCTTCAGACCAGCGAACATCTGCATTCATTAACTGCATTTTATTTTTTTATAAAGTACAGACATAAAAATGACTAAATGCCTTGGTGGTCTAAGAGTCAGTGTGGATGCCTGAAGTGCAGATCTACAGACAACATGCAGGATGTTAGCAGGTAGATGCTGTTAGCGCACACACATCCGTCACCATCATGAACACATGTATGAAACAACTCTGTGCAGCAGTCTGCAAACAGCATCCACCCCGATGAAGACCAGACTTCTGCCTTTTGCTAGACACTGTTTCATCGCATCTCATCTTATTTTAATATCAAGGACGTGAATATAATGAATTCCTGGAAAACACAATAAACTCGGTGATGAAAATGTAGCATACAGGTAAATCAGCAGCTCTCCGTCAACAGCAGCGCAAAATGAAAGTTTCACAAAAGGTGTGATTCACTGCAGGCAGGTAGGCATTGTGACACAACAAAGCACCGCTCCCAGCAACGAGCCACAAGGTCGAACACCTCCTTCTGTCACAGATACAGGTAAATCCTACATCACAATCCAATCCCCGCATGCACGAGCTGGTTCTCAATCCTGCTGGATCACCGTAACAAACATCTCCTCAGCTGCTTCCTAGAAGCAGGACCTCTTCCTCGTCTGCGCAACAGCAGATAAGGCCATGCACACCTACCACATACATCTGAAACAGCCTGCAATACAAACAGAACGTAGATACGAGGCGGTGCAGAGCGCTGTCCATGCAGGAGGAGAGAATTACTATCTACATAACAAATGAAGGGATACAGAGGAAGAATGAGGGCTGCGCTTATTAGTGTGCTAAGGATCACAAACTCCATCTCGAACCCTGAATAGTGTTATCATGTCATGTGACAATGCTATGACGTATAGCCCGACGC
>NW_007578418.1:259079-260553 GCF_000690725.1 Stegastes partitus | reverse complement strand
GATGGTTTGTGTGGCTGCAGGTGGATCACATTTGTCCAGTTACAATGAGTTAAATGTCAGTCACACGTGATCACTCAACAGAGGATGTGTGCAGCAGTGACTGTAAAGCTGCTACAGCTGAAAGCAGCTCACTGCAGGCTGGTTGGCGAGGCTCATCATGTTGGTTGTGTTTAACAGTTGTTATTCCCAGAGGACTGAATGAGTCTGAAACTAAGCTTAATTAGTGAAGCAATGCCATAAGGCCTCGCAGTCAGGTGTCTGTCATAAACAGTGAGTGGACTGACAGCTAGTCTGGGTTAAATTAAGACATGTGGCACCATCTGCTTCAACAGTATTTGATGTCGGATGTCTTTCTTTATTGGGTTTGTTTTTTTGTTTTTTTTTACTCCTGTTGATTTGCAAACATAAAAGTGATTAAATGCGTGAGAAGATTTGTTATTTATTTTTTCTACCATCGGGATAAAGTTGCACTGGAAGAGAGCAGAGGAGAGGCAGAGAGGAGGAGGATGGAGCCAGACTGCAGATGCTGCTGCTCTCCCTCCTGTCACATGGACACGAGTCAGGCTTGTTACTTGAGCGCCACAGACAGTGAGATGAGCCAGTTCTGACAGCTCATGAGGAATCTCAAAGGACACGCAATGTCAATATCAGTGAGGCTTCAGTTTAGTCACGAAGGAGGATAAAGAGGGAGGAGGAGGTTTTTGTTACACTCAAAAAAGGCTGTAAGAGCAGCGACCACTAAAAACCTGAAAATAAAAGTCCAAAAATCCTGCACTCAGGGGTGGGAAGTGACTAATTACATGTAATTAACTTCTTAAGTCCATTGTACACTCCTCGAGACTTGATTTGGTTTAACAGGGAAGTAAAGCATTTTCTACTGCAACACATTCATCTGACAGGAACATGCATGGAGCGTTCATATAACACTGTGAACATTCACCTCTACTGGTTATAGCTGATATATAATTTTTAGAAAGGTATTAGTGTAGTTTAGCGATTCTTAATCAAGTAAATCGTCTGAATATTTAATTCTACTGATGGGGCGCTGACTCTGACACACGCCTGGCTTGGAGGAGAACATGGTTTTCAAAAACACTTCAAAGCCTGTTCTTTGTGTAATCAGAGCGCTGGGGTCCTGACAGTGCCACCCTGTGATCATGCCTGGTACGTTGTGTTACCAAAATAGGACATTGACCTTAGTCTTTAACAAACAGCCACAGTTCAGATGGACACGTGTTGTTTTGCTCGTTTGCAGCCTCTCTGCTCTTAGTGTGTTATGAAACGCTGAGGACACGGCCAGACAAGTTTCATAACCAGGAAACTCAGCGATGGAATAACAAGCCATAGGCCCACTGCTTTATGAAGGAAAGTAAGCAGATGGAGGGCTGTTAGCAGGTGATCAACTGTAGAAAAGCAAACAAAAAGAAACTCGCCTTCAATGATTGTCACAGATCTCACATGAAACCCTAAAAAA
>NW_007578418.1:248011-257719 GCF_000690725.1 Stegastes partitus | reverse complement strand
ATGACAACATTCAGATGGTCACCAGTGAGCCAGAATGAGAGCTCGCCTGAACCGTCTGGACTAAAAACTCTCTGATGTTGTTCTGCTTCACTTTATCAGAGTCACAATGTTCACATGTTGTCTGTGATCTGGGAGAGGTTCAGAGCTGCAGCTGGATCACTACAAACACATCATTACAATGAAAGGGCATTTATTTTAGGTGAACCTGAACATGTTTCCTCTGTGCTGTGTGCCGTCTTCATTTACTCTGAACCAGGAACATATATACTGATATTTACACATCTGAACAAATCTCACAAGTGTTCCTTTTATTATGACACCAGAATTATTCAAATAGACCTGGTGGCTGCAGATAAACTGTTGTTGTTATGGGATGTCATTTCGGAGCAGAGGCCTGATAAATAGCTCCGGGCTGAACAGGTTAAACAACATCCGTGATTATAGATGTAGATGGAAAAACTTGGAGCAAACACATCCATCTGTCTGTCTATCATAACCAACAGAACAGTACATTAATACTGTGACTTATGAAATATCCCCCCAGGTGTATCCTCACAGTTAGTTTAGCTGCTTTAGTAAACCTAAAGTACCACTGCATTCATCTGATTGTCATTTCCATGTGATCATTTGTTTTCTGTCCACGTCTTCCTCTGAGTCGACGGAAACAGAAACAGGAGAGATCATCAGGAAGGAAGCTCTTCTCTGTGAACACGAGCCAAACGACTGCACTGACACCCATTAGTTCAGTTTCTATTGTGTTGGAGTTGGAACCTGCATCCTTCACTGGATTTATCAGCATATTGCTTTATGTCAGTCATCCTGTCCCGTGTCATTAGGTGGACACGGATACCCATAATGGATGTTTTCTTTTCTTTGTCTGACATTAATTCGTCCTGTTAAATCCACTCGCTTCATTCAGTTCAGCCCGCAGTTTGAATTAATGCCTCCGAATAAGAAGCCGAGCGCTCAGTAGAAGCCGTGCTGTCTCCTGGAATGAGCTTAGAGTTCTCCGCTCTCACAAAATCTGTCTCGGTGCACATCGGGAGAAAGCAGGTAACAGCTGCTGATCCCTAATGAGGAAGCGGTGGCGTTTGGGGAACCTCCTGCAGACTGGACTGATGCTAGTGAGTCCTGCTGTCCCTCACTCGGGGAGATTTAGACTCAAATTGTCTATTTTTCTGTCTCTCGTTTTCACAGCATATAATGAAACACAAGCTTAAAGTAGTTATAATTAATATTTTCATATGAATTTAAATAATGAATAATTCATAGATCACAAACTATTGGAGAGGTGTTCAGCGATGAGCCTGCAGCTGGTGAACATAGAAGTCTGAGCAGCAGATAGAGATATTGGTGCCATAACGGCGACTGTTAATCATATGCACGACTCTGTTCCATGTGACTGAATTCCAGCTAAATTGGTGGCATTCAGGTTAACGTATAAAGTAACGGTTAGTTCACAGTCATTAACTGATGCATCCTCGTTAGCTGCTCACAGAAACTCTCCGATCATTCCTCAGCGGTGAACAACACCAGTTCTTCACACATCTGCGTTCATGCTGGCATAAAATCACAACTGATTCACATATTTAGACGCTTGTCTTCTTATTACACAGTCTGAGCGCTTCTGCTGTCACAAGATAAATTCCAGGTGTTAATTCAGGTGTTTTCATGAGGGATCCAACATTTTAATTCTCCCCACACCGAGGGGCATTAGAATGAGTAGTGACTGTGACAGAAGTGAAGGTGACACTTTTCAGTCAAAGCGAATGCAGCTCGATCACATAAACAACTTTATATCAGGAAGCCAGAGTCCCTGTTTTTAATCAGACAAACAGATCAAACGCAAAATAGAAAGATCGGAGAGCCGGACGCTGTGTGTGTGTGTGTGTGTGTGTGTGTGTGTGTGTGTGTGTGTGTGTGTGTGTGTGTGTGTTTATGTGCACCGGCTGGACTGATAAGTTAATCAAACTACTAATTAAAGAGGAAAATGCACCTACTGTTTGCATAGCTTACAGCTCAACACACACACACACACACACACACACACACACACTAACTGTGTACTCGATGTGCACACTGAGGTGAATAAAGCAAAAGGTTTTATTCCACCATATAAACCCTGTTCCTTAATAACCTTCAGAGCTTTAGTCCTTTTAAAAACAGAAACACCAGCGTTAAGAACAGATAATAAGCCGAGTGTGGTGCAGGTTCTTATGTTTATTTTAATTTTATCTAAATATCAAGAGAAGCAGACATTTATAGAAATATGACTAATAATCAATTTTTTTCTTTGTCTATCTTCTTCATTTTTCTTTTTTTTTAAATTTAGATTCGATTAAATGTGTTTGGGGAAAATTTAGAGCATCCCGGGGAAAACTCATGTGAGCACAGAGTTCCACACAGAGACAACCCTCTGGACAGGTGGAGGTGTTTCTGTGATGGAGAGAGAGGGTGGTGAGGATGGGTTAGCTTTAGGAAAGGTGGAGGAGTAATAAAGAGGAGATTGATATGAACGAGATGGATTCAGATGGAGGTGGAGAGAAGGAGGAATGATTAACGGAAGAAGGAGCTGAAGCCACCAGTGAGGTTTCTGAAGCCTCGACCAACTGATGTTCTCTGTACCGACCTCAGGCTGGATGTTGGTAATGCTGACATTTTAATACATTCTAGATTTATTACAAGCAGAGTGAAATATTTCAAGTCTTTTTTAAAATATCTATATATTTTTTAATTTTGATGATTACAGCTTCTAGCTCATGGAAATCAGAAACCCAGCATCTCAAATGATTCTCTAATTATACTAATTACTATTCAAGCTGTTTAAATAAGTCAAGTTCAGTACATGCAACCCAACCATGATGACGCTGAAGGTTGTCCAGGAGGCCATCATAGACACCTTCACATGGACGGAGGGCTACAGAAGATCATTCCTGAAGAGCCTGGCTGTTGTCAGAGAGCTGTATTGAACCACATTAATGGAACATTGACTGGAAGAGAACAGTGTGGTAGAAAAAGGTGCACAAGCAGCGGGAATGACCGCAGCCTTGAGAGGATTGTCGAGAAGACTTGATTCAAGGACCTGTCAGCGTATGACAAGGAGCAGACTGAAGCTGCTGTCAGCGCATCAAGAGCCACCAGCCAGCTACACCTGTCCTGATATCGATCAGCTCCTGGACCAGAGACGACGTCAGAATAAGAACTGGACTGTTGCTCAGCGGTCTGAAGTCCTCTGTTTAGATGAAAGGGGATTTTTGCATTTCATTTGGGAATCCAGGTCCTGGAGTCTGGAGGAGGACCGAAGAGGAACAGAGTCCAGAGTGTGACTCGGGGTGTCGGGTCTTCTGTCTGCTGGGTTTTATCAGGTCCAAAGTCAACACAGCATCAACCAGGAGATTTAAACACTGCATGTAGTGGTTCTGTTAAACCACAGAGGATGAGCATGCGGCTGTCTCTGGGCTGAACTCAGGCTTCCTGGTTAGTTCTTGGTTATCATGGAGCTGTTTTAATGGAGTCATCTTCTGACCAGTGATCCAACAGGGACCACAAGGGTTCACAGTAAGGTGACAAATCATAACGAGTAGTAGCTCCAGTTCAGCACAAAATCATTTACATCCCTGCCAAAGTTCCATTTTATGGTTTAATCCTATTTGACCACAAGGTTTATTTAAGCTGCACCGACACAAAGACATTATGTGAAAAATATTAATGATGATTTTTATTCACTGGTTTTCTGTTTTTTCACATTTTTGCTGAACGTGCCATGTCCACAATCTGTGCATGTCTCCAGTGGGAACCAGGGACTCTGGTCTTTATCTCCCTTCACAGATTGTTGATGGGGTTCAGGTCTGGACTCGTTCTCTGTGATTGGCCGTGTGTTTCAGACCGTTGTCTTGTTGGAAGGTCCAGTGCTGCTCAAGGTTAAGTTTTTCTGCAGGCTGCCCGGTGTTTTCTTCCAGAATCTTAATGTCGTCCTCTTTACTCATGATGCCATTTTCTTTACAAGACCGTCTGACCAACTGGCTGAAAACAGCCCCGAAGCATCGCATCCACGCTGCCATGCCTGACTCTGGGGATCGTGTTTTTGGGATTGAATATCATTCCTTTCGGCAAACAGCTCCGTTTTTATCTATCCGACCACAGAACTGATGGCAAAAAGCTTTCTTCTTTGTCCAGGTGAGCTTTTGTGAAGGCTGGATGGGCTTTTCTGTGCCTGTATCTGTGAGTGGAGAGTCGCCTTTTGTCAGCAGACTCGTGTTGATTAGTGTCTGTTGGAGTGTCTGCTTTGAGGTGCTGGTACCAGAACTGCTCAGATTCATCACATGGCCTCGGTAGTCAGGCTTTGCTTTTTTTTTTTCGCCTTGAGAACGCTTTGTACTATTTGGATGAAGCCTTGCACTGTGGTCACAGACACTTTAAAACACTTGGATGTGGTTTTATAGACTTTTCCCTTCAAGTCCATCCCAGCAGGACCAAGGTGGGGCACATCCAGGACAGGTCACCAGTCATCACACAACACAAAGACAGTCCACACTCACAACTACGGCCAGTTTAGAATCACCATTTAACCTCAGCGTTTCTTTGGACTGTGGGAGGTGAGAACCCACCCAGAACATGTGAGCTCCACTCCAGGCTGAGACCACAGGTGAAGGTACCAACCACTGCATCACCATAGTTCCATTTATAGTCCAAATGTAAACATGAATCAACATCAACAGTTAAAATCTAATACTGCCATCTGTATAACGAATGGCTTTTGTCACTTGTTTAGCTTGTCGGTTGGATATAAACTGCTTGACATGAATCACTTTGTTCTTTACTGTATGTGTCTGGATGAGCAGAACTGTTTTGCTGCTCCAGACTTTCCACATGTTCTTCTGGTTTTAAAACACAATTTCTAACAAAAGGAGGGAGAGCTTTATTTTCAATAAATACATAAAACTAAACCCTCATGCACTGAAACATTTCCCAGGATTATGAAGGCAGCATTTTAGACGATCAGGCGTTAATTACTTTTCTCCTCCTCTTTGCTCTGCTCTCGTCAGATGGTGAGTTAATGTGCATGTCATAAAAATAATAATAATAATAATGATGATGATAGTACATTATCAGACAAAAAGCATAAACAATAAAGAACAATAAAGACTGCTGTAGTAACTCCTGAACCCGTTTCTATCCTTCATATCTGCTTCATGTCCGACCGTCTGAACCTGCAGCCACCTGAACTCATCCATCACCTGCTCAGTTCTGTGCACATTAATATTTGCACACATGTAGTCTGACTTCTCACTTGTATGTGTGAGCATGCAAAAACAATCCCAAGAACTGCCCCCATGAAGAAGCCACTAGGTGTGCAAATCACGCACTCACTGACATCACTGCCAAATACAAGCAAGTTAACGGAAGTCAAGTCAAAAACCAACAGAATGGAGTATTTAACAGATGAAGCATGCAAACGTAGCTGCAGAGACAGAGTGATGAGCGGACTGCTGTGGTCAGTCTTACTTCAGCTGTGCCTGCAAGTTGTTCTGGTTTTGGAGAAGCCAGTCAGACGCACGACGGCCATTCAAGTCCACAAACATGATGCAAGCTTATGTAAAGAGGCTGGTCGACACAGGCAACGGCGTATAGAATATTTGGGGTTTATCGCTGCTGGCAGCACACAGCTGTGCACACTCTGTATATAAACACATGATAAATACAGTTGTCCTTGAGCACACTGACTGTTTTTATGCACAGATTTAAAACTCTTTCCGTGCACGCTTTGACAAATGGGACCCTTGATTCAGACTGATCTGACCTTCACTCTGTTCTCTCATCAGCAGCAGCGACTAACCAAACCAGTTATGGTGTCTTTTTGTTTAGCTTCACCTCAAATATATGAGCAGTGATGTGAAAATATTTAAATATGTGCAGCAACAGAGTCAAATTTAACAGGTTTGTGTCCTGTTGAAAGACAACTATCCAACCTTTCCTCATGCTGTAGCTATAAAACAGAATGAGCTACATGAAAAAACAACCACTCCTAAGACCTTCAGATGCTGACTAGATCCTCATGCTGTGGATTCCAGTGTCGCCCCCCAGCCGGACCAGTAATATAATCCTCTATGATAACATGCCTGGATGAGCACTGAGCTCTACGCTCTTCCCCTGTGAGCCGGATATCAGCGCTGTTGTGGTCACTTTGATGTCGCGCTTCACTCTGATAACAGAAAAGAAAGAGAGGACACAAACCCTCCTGATTGAGTGGAAATCCTTTTACTCTGAATTCCTCTCAGCGCCGCTCCGGCACGAGTAAAAGGTTAAGACACCCGCTGCATGGGAGAGGTGTAGCCGCACAAGAGTGGAAAGACAAAAAAACACAAGGTCAGCACAAAGCTGAGAGGTGTCACTTCAGCTAAGTTTCAGGCATAAATCATCATTAATGCTAAATTGCAGCTTAGCATTATTCATCCCCACATTCCTACTTCCTGACTTTAGAAGTGCTTCAAAGTGACCTCTCCCCCCGGAGGAGCGACGGCAAAGTTCTACACAAACGTTCACTCTGCAGCCGCCACAGATGGTCTGAGGAACGTTTTGACTTCTTACTCAAGAAACTTAGAGTAATTATTCATTTCAGTAATGACGACAGTGATGCATTGCTCAAAGTTCACCAACTTGGCGCGCAGTTCAGTTGCTGTGCAGGAATTACCTGTGAGAAGCATCGCGCCCTTTGCTGGACGTTTTTATGAATGCACACAGTAATAAATCAGAGTTGTAGTGAAACATGTAATCAGATGAACGCTCAGTATTACATGTACAGTACAGAGGAGAAGTGAGCATCATTTAAACGTCACTTGACCCAAGTCCACGCACTCGTTATCACTGAGACACGAGTTAGAAAACCTGTGAGAGAAACCTGACAACACCTGGTGGCTTCGTGTTAGCTTCACTGCATGGACGTGGCTGTAATATGAATTACCTCAATGTTTTCAGTTTTTGGACCTTTGGGCTGGTTCCACATGGAAAAAGAATTCCAAGACAATCAGAAAATCCTGATTATGAGACACCACAAAGAAGCAGATACAGCAGCAGACAGATGAGTCATCGTACCGCTGATCACAGCTGTAGAGGTCGTCTCCTGAAGACGATGCTGCCGACGGTGCTTGACTTGTATAAACTACTTCTGAAGATTGGACATGTACGTGCAAAATGGTCTGCACTTATATCCAAAGCTCATTTTTCATTCACACATTCATACAGCAACAGTGACAGAGCTGCCATGCAAGCTGCTGCCTGCCATTAGGAGCAACTTCAGGTTCAGTATCTTGCCCAGAGACACTTGGACTGTGGAGAGGATCGAACCACCAACCTTACGATTGGAGGACAACCTGCTGTACCACCTGAGCCACAGCCGCTTCAGACTCAGTCCAGGGGTTATCAGTGCAAATCAGAGTTAAATCACACATTATGAAGGACGTTGCATGATGTCAACTTCTACGGATGTCATGGAAGTCATACCGAAGAACTGCAAGAACATGAACAGAACTGTTGGGAGTATTGGGAGCTCATTTCTTGGTCATATTAGACCAAAATGACTTTATTTAGTTCAAATACAGGGCGGCTGTGGCTCAGGTGGTAGATCCTCTGATCATAAGGTTGGCGGTTCGATCCCCTCCACAGTCAAAGTGTCCTTGGGCAAGACACTGAACCTGAAGTTGCTCCCAATGGAAGCTCTGTTGCCGTTGGTGTATGAATGTGTGCGTGAATGGGTGAATGAGAAAAACAATGTAAAGTGCTGTATGGGTGCTGTCCATTTACCAAATATGTCCAGCATGTTTGGTGCCAAGGATGACCACAGTGAATTCATTGTCCTGACAGGACCAACTTTGCAGAAGAGGAGATTCCAGCACGGTAACCATCCAGAGTCCACTGACCAAACCACAGGAGTTTCTGCAGAAGAACAGCAGTGAAAACAGAAGAACTCATTGTTCGGCTTGAAAATTTTGCACTTATTGCGTGGTGATAAAATGTTGACTGATTTGGCATTTGTGTTCGACATTACACACAGATACGGTATGTAAACATTATGTTGGAAACTGGGCATCATTTTAGGTCAACAACAGGACAATGCATCTAGAGATGTGCTAGCAACTGAGCTAAATGCTAAAATAAGTATGCTAACACGCTGACGTTCAGAGGATGTGTAGTTTATTGTGCTAGGATGCTAACATTTACCAGATAGCACTAAACACAGAGTAAAGCTTGGGCTAATGCCATAGACACTAGAGGACAATCTAATCCAATCCACTGACTTCAAACTTCTCTCAAGGTGAGCGAACAAAGCGTCCGTCAGTCAGAACCTGGAACCGGCCCAATCACTGTAACAGGAGCCTGAAGTTCATCCACAGAAAAGGCTACAGCGAAATATCAATACAGCAATATACTGTACCACATCCTCCAGCCATCATTTATTGAATCACTGGTGGCAAATATCAATATTTTAATTATAACATGCAGGCACTCTAAACAGAGTCCAATGACTAATTTGCCCTCCCAGTGGCAGTAGCTCGTGGCGACCAGTGGTGGCTGTGATGGACGTGTCATTCATCTGCATATTTCCTGTTTTAACTTATCTGAACATTTGTCTCTCGTTGTCTCTTGTTTATGCCGAGCAGGACGTCTGAACACATGAACCTCGGAGGGAACTGGAGGCCTGACCTGGTCTCTTTTGCAGATGTAAATCAGAGGGCTCAGATTCAGGGAGGACGGGATGAAGATGGTCCACACACAGAAGTCTGTGGAGGGACAGAGTGCCTCGTTAGTGAACACAGCTCTAGCTAATGGTTTGGCAATGAACCCCACGTTTTCCTTCGTCTCCACATGAGAGACAGAGTATCTGTAAGAGTGTGACTTTACACCTCTAGGCTTGGAAATGCATCTGTGATACATGCTTACATATGGTTCAGTGCAATAAATAGTTCTGATGGACACTTTGTGAGTTCACATCTGGTGAATTTCCACAACAGTCGTGTCCATCGTCACGTGCAAAGAGCTGCTAACCTGTGATGAAGATAAAGCTCAGAGGGTCGGTGGTGGACAGGAGGAGGAGGAGAGCACAGAGCTGAGTAACTCCATTCAAACAGTATTAAAATTAAATAATAATGATAATACTTAAACACCATTAGACACCACTGTGCAGTTAACAGGCTCCTGCTTTTTGTATTTTTATTTATTCACACAGATATCCAGAGTGTCATAGACGTGCTGCACTGATACCAGCTGTTGTTGTAACATGTGGTGATCGTGCCCTCCTGTTCACAAGAGACTTTTTTTCATTTATTTTATCTGTCTGTATTCTTTTATTGTGCCAGAGGTGAGCTTAGAGGTATCAGAGTGCCACCAGCTTGCAGGTTCTACCGTCTGAGATGTCATTAAGAAACCGCAGTAAAGAGGAACTGTGGCAGTCCAGCCTAGATCTACAGGAGCAATGAAATGTTCAGATGAAACTTGGCAAAGAGGCAAAGCAAAAGGCCCACATGAATATAAAGAAGCTGCAGCAGGCTTTAGCTGACAGGAGCGGCGCTTCACCGTTCTGCTGTGCAGCACTAATGCACAAACAGTGTTATCAGGAGGACGCTGTCCCTGCCACCTCATCACTAAAAGCCTCAGACTTTAATGATGAGGCTCTGCAGGCTTCGGACTCAGACTGTAGTCTGAGCAGAGCCA
>NW_007578418.1:240865-244444 GCF_000690725.1 Stegastes partitus | reverse complement strand
AGCTCGAGCTGCTGGTCGGTTTTCCCGGGTGCTGAGGGCCTGTGGGAGCGGGAAGGAAGGAGGAGGAGGAGAGGGAGGTCGAGGAAAGCCCGTCTCCATGACAGGATGTGGTGGGGAGCCCAAGAACGGCTGTCCTGGTCTGTTTAGGAGTTAGGGTTTAGGGTTAGTGTTATGGTTTAGGGTTTAGGGTTAGTGTTATGGTTTAGGGTTTAGGGTTGGGGTTAGGTCTTTGAAATCTGTCTCGATAACTTCCCCTGCTGTGTCCGTCGACCCTACAGCAGTTTGGGGCGGGAAGTTAAAGGAAATGCACTGACCGTCTCTGGTTCCTTCTAGTCATGGTCGGTGTCTTATTGTTTTCTGATTTCCTCCGTTGGTTAGAGTTTGATCTGATTTGTGCTCCTGAGTAGAGGTTGTAGTCTCTTTCTTTTGGGCTTCTGCCTTCAAAGTTTGGCTGGATTTTGTCTTTGTTTTCTTCAGTAGTTGAAATAAACTGAAATAAAATTTTAAAGGAAAAAGGGAAGCTAGTTTCAAAGAAGAGCTTCTCCTGTGTCCCAGACACCACATGAGCCCAGGTATCACCAGTCCTAGTCTGAGGTTTTAATACTTACCAAAGAAGGATCTTCTAGGTTGGAGATCGTGGGTTCAGGTGGGCTGAGGTCTATAATGGGAGTGTGTCTGTGGGTCGCGGTTTTGGGTTAAAAAACTTCAAAAAATCAGGATGGTTATCAGGCTTCTGCAGAGCTTGATGACGAGCTGTTGGAAGAAGGGAACATCTAGAACATGCTGGATTGTGGCTCTCAAGGACCAGGATTGGACACCCCTGAGTTAAGCAGTGATTAATATAAACTTTTAAATTGTGGAGGTCTGCAAATCCACCACATGATGGCGCCAGAGCCCTCCGCGCTGACAGGACGCCACTGCAGCTCTTTGGTCCAATCAGCTGGCAGTGCAGTGTGCATGAGGACCAGGCCTGAGGATGCAGACAAGCAGCACCACTGACTCNCATGAGGGGATCAGCAGCTCTCATCAGGACCTGTGAGGTTCTGGAGGAAGCGGTCGGCTGATCACAGAGCTTCAGAATCACTGAAAGTTAAACAAAAACTGCTGCAGTCACTGAAATATTTGAGTCTAAGTTGTGGTTTCAGTCCAGGCGGCTCCTGTACAGACGCTGCACCTATCAGATGTGTGTTTTCCAGTAATTTCCTCGGAGTGGTTCAGGGTTTCATCGAACTTTGAGCAGCTCTTTGCTTCACTTCCCAGAGTAAATACTCAGTAATCAGTGAAGTGGTGGCTCACATCATTTTCACTTCCTACGAGGGGAGCTGTGCTGATTGCATGCTGATTCCAGCCCCAGCGCTGCCTGCACTTGGAAGTACATCAGTGATGAACCACAAAGTTAATGGGATACATCTTCATACACACCCCGTCAGGCTGAGCAACGGGACGGGCTCTTCACCAGGGTGTTTGCATAAAGCCGCTCGCTAAACCCAGCTGCAGTCACACAATCAGCTGCACTCTGTCAAGACTTAAAAAGGTGCTTTACTGTCACCTGCTGGTGGCTTTCTGTGGGTAAGAGCAACAGTCGGTGGAGCACGTTCTCCATCTGAACTCGTAAACACGGTGGTTCTGCACATTAACCTCATTTGCATCCTGGAGCTTCTGCGGCGGCTCACTTCAGCTGCAGCCCAACTCGTCTCTTTGTTCTCTGCCACATGTGATGCTGAGAAGCGCTGCAGACTTTCTGTCATGAAACTTGAGCAGGATCACAACAAAAGGAGCTGCTGTAGGATAATGGAGCTTGATTTATAGTCCTTCAGCGTTAACTGAGAGGGAGCTGGATGAGTCACACATCACAGGGAAACATCGACTCACTTCCTCCAGACATGCAGGAAGGTTTTTATCTCTGGTTGAACTGCCATCGACTCAGGCAGGCCTGGAAACAGACACCTCCATTCTCCTCTGCTTCATACTCGTACACCGCGATATGTCAGAGTCAGTTTTAATGTTTGTTTGTTACTGTGGTACATGTATTTTTGCACCCACAGTTTCTTTATTAGCTGGTGATGAAGCCCACAGATAGTTTTCTCTCTCCTGCCCCTCTGGTAGCAGCACTGAGTTATCGAGCGGTGAAGTTACGACGAGCTCCACGTCCTGCAGCTGCAGCAGTAAAATGCTGCCACCATAAGTTTAAGCATTTTTAATTGTGTCATGAACATACCAGTGACAAGGGACATTTTTCAAAGATGGTTTTACTTTTAATACTGCATGTACATTTTGCTGACAACACTTACGCAATTTAACTTTTTAAAAAAAAATTTTTAAAAATAATTTAGAGAAACATTGCTTTGTTGGGTGGTTAATGTTACCAGGACATGACTAGTAAAAAAACCCAAAAAAAAAAATCTTGTCATAAACAAACAAACAGACAAACATACACACACACACACATATATATGTGTGTGTGTGTGTAAATAAATAAATAAACAAACACAAAAGTGTGCCACAGGACAGCATTTCGGCCTTCTTCACTGTTTCACTGACAGTCAAAACAAAGAAGCTGCTCGTTTGGCGGCCGGAGCAAGAATGAGTTTGGCTGCTCGTCTTTTATAACCTTGATTTTTAGAAATAAAATCTACTTTTTTTTTTTAACCAAGTTTTTAAATGCATTAGTTTTTAACCTATTTAACATATTAATAGCTTTTTTTGAAAGTAAATATAAAACAGTACAATAACAGTTAGATTTTTTGTATTTTTTCTTTTTTTTAAATCAGTTTTTAATTATTTTTTTTATAAATTTTTTTTTTTTAGAATAGGGGAGTAACTGGGGTTAGACGAGGATTAGATTTTTAGGGCTTAGATATAGGGTTAGGTTAAGATTAGGGCTTAGGGTTAGGGAGAGGTTAGGTTTTTGGAAATCTGTCTTGATAACTTCCCCTGCCATGTCCGACGACACAGCAGTTTGGGGCGGGAAGTTAAAGGGTTGGGTTAGGGGTTTGTTTATAATAATAAAAAAAAAGAACCGTTGAGAGAAAGAGAGGGAGGAGACAAAGGGAAGGAAGGAGGGAAGAGATAACAAAGAATAAAAACATGATTGTTAGTAAAAATGATTTTGTTTTTTACAGGTGGAGGTAAGTCGTGGATGCAGGTAAGTGATTTTAGGTATATTTTTATGAAGGTCATAAAACCTTTTATATTGTTGTTTTACAGGTGTGTATATTTAATTAGACTATGTAGGTCTAATCATATAAGAAAGGAAGAAAACAGAAGGGTGAGGAGGATGGGAAGTAAACATCACAGATTTTAGATCAGCTCAAACTGGACCTATAAAGATGACAGCATCTTGGAGCAGCGAGCCTGACGGCCTGAGGATGGAAACTAACAGAGAAATGAGAGAAGACAAAACTGAGAGTTTGTGTTGTACCTCCTTTTCCCTTTGATGAAGGGGAGCTGGTTGGACGGGGATGGGGCCCGTGCTGCTCACTGGTGTCCTCTGTGGTCCGGTGGGCAGGAGGAAGAGAAGCAGTTTGCAGGTGCAGGGTCTCGGGTTCACCAGCAGATGGAGCCCTTGGCTCAGAAATA
>NW_007578418.1:233127-239402 GCF_000690725.1 Stegastes partitus | reverse complement strand
TGTGTGTGTGTGTGTGTGTGTGTGTGTGTGTGTGTGTGTGTGTGTGTGATGGGCCTATAGACAGCACGTAGGCCTCAGACGCTACGATGAGATTCACCATTTCACATTGATTTTCAAGTGATTAATGCATTTTCTGTCACTGAAAGCTACAACAAATGGTCACAATTAAACTAAGAAAGCAAACACGGCCGGGACGAGAGTTTTCAGCTTTATGTGGAGTTATAGCTGCAGCTACATGGACTGAAGCTGTTTGTGCGGCTTCACTAAACTCTTCCTGTATCGGCCTGAGTGAAGTCATTCCTCTCTGCAGGTCTCTGTATCAGGACCAGTCTGTGTCTGATATTAAAACCTGACGCCATTTTTTAAAGGCTGCAGGTCGCTCAGTTCGGCCTAGAACATCGTTGAGCTTCATTTCTCAGATTCGTTACAACAGGTTCAACAACATCACTGTTCACAGGACGTTATTTTGTTTTATCTCCGATTTACAGGTTTTGTTTTGGTAAAAATGTCCATTTTAACTCTGTCTTGATAACAGACACAAAGAGATGCATATCAGGATCCTCCCAAATGTCTCTGATCCACACAAGTTGTTCTTTGTGGCCTCACGGTTGTGGAGCTGTTCGTGGATGTGTTTCTAAAAATAGTAAAGAGCTTAAGATGTTAAATTAAATTGAAGTAAATGCATACTTCCGTATGTTTCCCTCTGAATAATGATTTATGAAAGATGTTGTACATTAGAGCTAAATAGGTTTATTCTGAAGTGCAGTCTGCAGCAGCTGAACGAGGCTGTGATCACCGAGTGACCACGCTCACCTGGTAGAACCGGGCTCAGCAGGTAGAACTGGGCTCACCAGGTAGAACCGGGCTCAGCAGGTAGAACCGGGCTCAGCAGGTAGAACCGGGCTCACTCTGCTGCTCCACCGTGTTTTGGGGAGTTTCTACGTGAGCGCTCTGGTGTTAATTACTCCATCACAGGCCGTTAACACCCATCGGTTCCTTCTCCCGTTAAGATCTGGGAGTTGATCTTCCTGTTTTCCTCTCATGAATTTACGCCTCACACGTGATAAACTCATGAAATCAGCTGCACTGGGTCACAGTAAAGCAGGATCGCGGTCCTTTGTTCAGCTGGCAGCCGTCCACCACAGAGACGCAGTCTTTACTGGAAGTTTAGCTTTTTTTCATTTAGGGAAAAAAAAAAAAGACTGAGGACCAGAGAAGTGACTTAGCCAATGTTTTACATGAAAAAAAAGACTCAGCTCCAAGTTTTTTAAAATAAATACTAAATTGTGCAGCAGAACTTTGTTTTTTCTCACCTCATTAATCATCCTAATCGGGTCGCCCCTCATGCTCACCATGTGGACCGACCTGCCTACCTGAGCCTCCAGCAGAGGAACATGGCTGCACCTGGAGCAGCATCAGTGGTGGGAAAGTGTTCACATCATTTACTCAGGTTAAATACAATAATAAACTCCTGCATTAAAAAATTCTCCTAAACGTATTTGAAGCATTGCAGCAGAAGCCGTGTTTGATTTATCATCGGATCGTTTCTGCTGAAGCGTGTCAGCAGCATGTTGCTGTTGGAGCTGCTGCAGGTTTGAGCCGCTTTACATCCAGTTTCACATCAGGAGCAGCAGATAAATCAGACAAACCTGAACAACCAAGAGTTCAGATACACAAATCTGTTTTCAGTTTTTGCTCATTTACTCCAATCTTGGATTTTTTATTTTATTTTTGCAGAGATTTCGGGTCATTTGAACGTTAAAATGAAACCATGTGAGAAGTTTGGAGGAGAAGTCAGCGTTTGGCGTCGAGCTGTGAACAACTCAGACGTCTGAAATGTGAACCTGACTGCAGAGCGCTTTGTGGGGAAAGGTTGGAAAGCACCGGTTCAGTCTTTAGCTGTGGGTTTAGCTACGTTAAAAGCTGATTCTTTTACTCACTGTGTCAAATGTGCATCTTAAAAGCAACTCGTAGGATTTTTTTAAATGTCGTGGAGTAGAAACGGAGTCGAGTGGAGGAATAAAGCTGCATGAAATGAAAAAGTACAACTACTTGAGTAAATACAGTTGCTCTCTACCATTGGATGAATTAGTACTGACAAATTAAATATGTCAGATGTATTAATGTAGAATATAAAAGGGAGCATACATTTTTTAGACGATGGTGTCGAGACAGCTGAAGCATTCTGGGGGAACATGGACGACTCATAATAACAGTTCAAATTAAATTATGTGAGATATGTGGACAGTGGAAACATCAGGGTCAGTATGAGTCCCTCTAGCAGAGGTTTGTCGGTCTGGACCGACCGGACCGACCGGACCGACCGGACCACACGACCACGCAGAGAGACGTTCTGTTAGCATGCAGCGCTAACAACGTGCTGCACAGGAAGCCTCACGCCGGCCTTCCTCAGCTTCTCTCTCCTCATCCAGACTGAGAGATGCAGCAGAGGTCAAAGTCATCACATGTGGTGAAACGAACATAAAAAATCCAGTCATTTATTCATTTCTTAACCACTTTGGATCAACTTCTGGAGCTTTACTGCAAACTGGGAATAAAGAAGCAGCTCTTTAGACATTTATACTCCACTATATTAACGCCAGCTTTAGTCACAACTGACTATATAAAATATATATATGTGTGTGTATATTTTTGATTTTTCCTTTCTAACTCTGGCTGAACTGATGAGCCCAAACTCATCAGCTGACAGGATATAAGCAAACAGTTATTCATGCAAAAGATGTTCCAGGTCTGATGATTCCAGCTTCTTAACTGTGAATTTAATCACATCACAAGTTGCCATAACTCAAAAAGATTGATGCAAGCGTTGTTTTTCTTTTCCTCTCTGTTCAGCCCAGACATTATTTTTTATAGTGTACATTGAAAAGCAGCTCGACTACAAAGCTCACATATATATTCATGTGCCGATGCTTCCTGCTGAAACCACACACACACACACACACACACACACACACACACACACACATTGCCATGAATCTGCGGGCTGTAAACAAACACACACACATACTTTCAGTTGCACTCTGCGGCTGCGTTTATGTGGATTCAAGCCTCATTTGCAACATTTGAGAAGCTTGTGTGTGTTTTTTTCTCTCAGCGTGAGATTCCCGGAGGCCGCTCGCAGAGACGCAGTCAGCAGATTCTGATAACATGTACAAGCATGATGTTTATTTTACTCATCAGAAATCAAAGTGGCCTTTGTGCTGAGCCAAGGGTTGGATTCCCGGGCTTCAGAGAGGCCTCTTTGAGCTCGCCGTAGCGTTTCCAAGCTGAAGCTGAATCACCGTCACCGGGGCTTCAAAACAACCGGGAAGTTCGGTCCAAACCCCCCCGTGCTCGGAGCGCTGCAGCGAGCAGAGCAGGGCGGGAACGTGTTCATCAGGGAGAAGCAGGTTGTTTCATGTTCGCTCTGCTTTATTTAGCTGGTGCTCCTGATATTTACATTTTCCCGAGTAACAAGGCCTCTTCCTTGTTCACCAACACGCCACCATCCCCGTGTGCGACAATGCTCAGAAACAAAAGGCCCGTTGCTGCGTTGCTGCCGTGTGTGAACAACTGGAGTAGGAAGACGTGGAAGTTGTCGGAGCTGCTGTGAAGCTGCAGCGATCGCAGCTGCCTGTAAACGAAGCGTTCTCACATGTGCACTTGGTTAGGGAGTTCATGTTTTACAGCGAGCCAAACATAGAAATGCAAACCGCAAATGACAAATCCAGAAAGTCGAACGCTCTTGTGCTGATTTTTTTTTTTTCTCGAGGCCAGCAGCTCTTTTGCTTCGTTCTGTGTTCGGTGGATGCGTCACTTTGTTCCCTCCACTGAATGTGTTTCATCGTTAGTGACACTCAGGAGGAGAAACCCAAGAGCTCGCTTCCATTGAAGGGTTCACGACCCCAAAGCTGAGCTGAATGGCATTTAAACAAACGCTGGAGGCTCTTATTTACTATTTAACCCATACGACATGAAGCTGAAGAGCCCCGTCGCTCTAATCCACTTACCTGCGCTTTGGATGAGCCTCCTAAACACAGACGCTCATTTACAGCCATGGAGACGTGTTTTACCTGAACGGCCTCTTTACGGGGAGTTTATTAACGATGAATGATGATCGGCACACATCTGCAGGAAGACACGAGGAGATTCTGGTCTGCTGGAACCGGGTCGTCTCACTAGAACCTTAGAATTTAAAACTTGTGTTTGAGAGTCATCGATGTGTTGATGCTTTAACAAAAGAGCCGCTTGCTTTGAGCTCAGTGAATAAATAAAGAACAAACAGATAGAAAAAGTTATAAAACACCATCAGACACTGTCGCCCATAAAGCTGGAATAACAAATTTATTTTACCTCTTCTCATGACATGATTGTGACAATTTATTCTCTATAGATAAACCGTAAATCTCAAAACTTTATTGATATCACAACATCCATACAACACAGTAACAATTAAACCACAGTTAACTTTTCAAACTGTGTGTTCAGGATTAAACTAAACTGGGGGTATTGACCAATAGGATGAAGGGTTTGGTTTCAGTCTGGAGTCAGCGGGCAGGACGTCCCACTCTGCAGTCACATCCTGGAGTCAGAACCGGTTCCACCTGCTAACTGGGACTCAGGATGTGATCACTGGTCAGAAGAGATGACTGACACGTGTAGAAATAGAAATAAAAAGAGGAATAACAGACATGAATCCAGCTTTATGGGCGACGTACACAGACAACACACTGACAGTAAATGTGTTTTCTTATATTCTCGAATCATTTCTGCTCACAAACACCTTAAAGTTCCAAGCATTCGCAGCAGAAGACGGCGATTCCACCGAACAAGCTGCAGACGTCGGCTAACGCGCTGCCTCCCACCCAACATGTGGACGGTTTGTTCGATACGCCGTGCGTTTGATCCCACCAGCATGTTCCGCTGATTTGTTAACAGTGATCAGAGATCTGAGGCGGGCCTCGTCCTCACGTCTTTGATCATACACTCATGGGTTTTAACGCTCTTACGGCAGACGTTCCTGTAACAGCCCTGATCTGGGACCAAATGAAGCCCCTCTGCAGTGACAGCTCCAATAAAAAGGTTTCCCTCCGTCTCACTGCCACCTGAGATCTGGTCCTCTGTCCTTATCTGCATGTAAAGTTTGTAGACTTTAGAAAAAGCTGCTGTTATCAGATAAACGGAGTCTGTCTTAGTAATAGCTCCATTTCTTTCACCGGTTCTGGGGGAAAATCAATTCATATTTTGAATCAGGAGCTGTGCTGCTTCCAGCAACGACACCGTTCAAATGTTTGCACTGAAAAATCTGGATTCAAATGCAGTGAAACGCCACGAAATAACGAATCGACAGTCTGCTGGAATATTCAGATAAGCCTGTGATCAGTGAGCAAAATGAAATGATATAAAAAAAGATTCATTCGTCATAAATGTGAGTGTTCAGTGTGTGTATCTGATCTAACAGGAGGGTTATGGATCTGATGATATGTTGGACCCTCAGGAGGAACGATACGGGTCATTCATGATGAGACGAACTTAAAAACGTCACCTGAAATCTGTGTGAGAGCACCTCCTGCCTCAGTGAATGCCTTTAAATTATAAAACTCACAGAACTTAACATAAGTCAGTAAAAACGTTCAGCGACTCTCCCTCAGCCACACACACGATGTCCTGAAGCCGACGTGTGTTTAACGCTACAGATAGCGGATAACAAAAGCTACAGAACGTCTGACAACCGCTTTATAACACAATTAGTCACAGCCAAGCACAAAGCATGTAATCCAGTTAGAACAGCTTTTGTGATGAAGTCTTTTATTTTGAAAACCCGCTCCACAGTGGAACCACTGCACCGCCATCGGTCAGCAACACGAGACCAGCTCTGATCCACGGTTCCTCCATGGGCTCTGCTTCACCTCCGCAGCCCAGCAGGTGTTATGAAGGTTTTATAAAGTGGACGTCGTGCTCAGAGCGGCGGCTGGTGCATGATGGGAGCTGATACGACTGGCGGCCGGCGGTGGCCCGGCTCAGCTCGGCGCTTTGTTCCCAGATCGAGGGGTTAATGGTTTTCCGTACTGGGTGGTGAGGGAGGAGAGGAGCAGCTTTTTCAGGCGTTCTGTGTCGGAAAATTAGGATGCAGCCTCCGTTGTCAGAGCCGGGGAGCTGTCTGCCACTTTCCCAGCAGCCCTTGGGCCGGTGACAGGGAGATGGATGATATCTGCAGCCTGGCCGCACTGCTCCCCCAACGCACACAAACACACACACACACACACACACACACA
>NW_007578418.1:230659-232997 GCF_000690725.1 Stegastes partitus | reverse complement strand
ACACACACACACACACACACACACTCAGAGCCAGTGTGAGTGTTTGTCTAATACACCTCTCTGTTGCCTTTGGCAACAAAACCAATATCCTACATATCAGGGGGAATGAAAATCTCACAAGTGAAAACAATGAAAGTGTTTTGAGGGGAGCTGCAGGATTCCTTCGTTGTTGACTTACATGAAGCGAAGCAGCATATTTCTAAATAACCAAACACACACACACACGACGTGTTCAGGCCTTTATTGGAATCACTGTTAACAGCATACAGGTACAAAACCGTCTCCTAACATAAAGATCCCGGCCCGCCCGCCCTGACCCAGTACCGCTCAGCCCACTGCAGTCCTGCTTTAATTAAAGGCTTCAGTCTGAGGATATGTATGTTTGCAGAGTAAAGAGAGGCTGCGAGGGGGTTTGAAGTCCATAAGAGAAGTCCATCCTCCTCCCCGTCTCCCTCTCCTCCTGCTCTCATTGTCCTTACCTGCTATCCCGCTCGCCGCCACGCTGCTGATGCTCCTGCAGTCGGGGCCCAATCCAGCGGCCATGTCATCCGAGCGACCGCCGGCGCATACTAATGAGGAGCTGAGGGGGTGGGGGGGTGGTGGGGGGCTTGACTCCTCTCTTCTGTCGCTGGCAGGAAACGCCTCCACCACTTCACTTCAAACCCCCTCCTCCTCCTCTCCACACCTTTCTTCTTCCTCTTCCTCCTCATCACTCTGGAAGAACAGAGAGAATGGAGGCTGTAAAAGGCGAAGCATGGCAGGAAAACAAGGAGCAGAGGAAAAGGGACAAATAAGGCGAGAGTGGAGCAGAGGAGGGAGGAGGGAGGAGGAGGGAGGAGATGAGAGCGAGGGAGGGAGGGAGCAGAGGGAAGGAGGACGGGGGCCGGCGTACAGGGAAGCATCCATCACTGTTTTAAGTGACTGCAGTGGGACGGCGCTGAGTAAAAGGTCGTCTGGTCTGGTTGTGTGCGCAGTGGGCACCTGGGCAGAGCTGAGCAGCTTCCAAATGACTCCGGGCTAATTATGTGGCGCAGGCCGTCTGTTACGGCGCTCTGACACTTTTACTGACTCACTTGTCTGCTGCAAGTTTGCAGGCAAAACAAGGCAGTCACACAAAAAGCCACCATCCTGCACTCCTGACTGCTCACGAAACGGATCGATGAGACGGAAAGGAAGGATTGGAAAGTTGTGATTCTTACCTTTGAGCACGGAGACAGACTGCCAGGAGTCCTAGGCAGAAGAAGACAATGACAGCAAGTTAGCATCAGTGTGTGACAACATAAAGCACAACAAGCTGCTCAGACATCAGCTCTGTGGTGGTGAAATATAAAAAGCTGTCCCTCAATGATTAGCCAGGCGTCCGCCCTCTCCAGGGATCAGTGGACGCACTTGAGGACACACGAGGAATTTGTAGTCGATACCGACTCAGAACAAACCGTCAGCCTGCGACTGGGTCAGTGTGCACGTGTACGAGCATGTGTGGCAACTTTCTGAATCTTCAGCACTAATGCACTCGTTGCGTAAACTCTGATTGGACGTTGCTGCTAAAACTACAAGCGCCTGACCGGGCGGCAGCTACGGGGTTAAACGCATTTAGCCTGTGGCCACAGCGCTGGGCCGGCTATAGGTCACATTCAAGTCCCAGCCACTGGATAGGCAACCTGCAAGACAGAGCATAATTATCCCAGCCAGTTACAGTTCAATAACTCCATCAAGCTGCTCGCCAGATACCAGGTTTCCCTGGCAACGCCTCCGAAGTGAATCACAGATCAGAGAGAGAGAGGGGGGAGATAACACGGGACCCAGGGAGGGAGCAGGGCCAGGAGACACCATCAAATACACTGGACCTGTCGGCAACACACACACACACACACACACACACACACACACACACACACACACACACACACACACACACACACACACAGCCAGGCAGGTCTGAGAGCATTCCTGTTGGCTGTGCTGAGACCTCTGGCCCGCCAGGCCGCCAGTCTGCTCCCTGTGAGCTTTGTTGTTTGGTTTTCAATCATCAGCCCCACTTCCCAGACTCCTGCTCGCTCTGCTGCCACAGGCCCGCCGCGAAAATCCTCCGGCCTCAGCACAGCTCCACGTCCGCTCCACACACACCCCCACTTCCCACAGCACTTACTGTAATCTGCAGAAGTTAATGGAGTTTATCTCTCATCCCCGTCGCCCTGAGAATAATAGAGAAACTTTTGTGCTTTCGATGCACAGGAATAATTACGTTACAAGTGGCACCGTGATTTATACCCCTTGATTGAATTAAAAACAAAATTGAATTGGTTGTGTATAAAATGTGTGTGTTTTCGTGCAGGTT
>NW_007578418.1:226008-230250 GCF_000690725.1 Stegastes partitus | reverse complement strand
GATCCAAACGTGGCAGATAAATGTTAATCTGTCCTTATTGCTTTTATCGGGGAGCGGCGTGGCGGCGGTGGAGTGTGTTACATGACCACCTCTGAACAATGGAGTGTAATCTCTCTCACACACACTCGGGTCCGTCAGCCGGAGCCTTTGGTTTATCTACACCTATTCAAGGTCTGAATCAATCCTTCCTGCAGGAACTTGAAGACGAGCCGAGCACAGACACACACCCCGAACGCCGTTTATTTGGGAC
Source organism: Stegastes partitus (assembly GCF_000690725.1). NCBI lineage: Eukaryota > Metazoa > Chordata > Actinopteri > Pomacentridae > Stegastes > Stegastes partitus. The sequence goes on along the minus strand of NW_007578418.1, from coordinate 230,000 downwards.
GATGAATGCACATCACACAGTAGTAATATTTGCTGACGCGCCGTACGGTGAGCGGCGTTTAACATAACGTTTAACTTGCAGAATTTCTTCTGAGCCGTCGCTAACACACGGTTCTGGTTCTGTGTGACAGTGTAAACACAACGGGTAGATGCTCTTATTAAAGGGCTGAATAATAGGAAATAAAAGTGCTGATATCACACCTTGCTCTTCAGGAATTTGACCTTGACAAATACTCACTGCACCGTAATTAAAAGAGATCATAAAATTAGCTTTTGCACAATCAGGTTCAGTTGGAGGCTCTGCTCCTGTTCTCGTGCCACATTTATTCACATTTCATTCACTGATTCATTGTCATTAAGCAGGATTCTGCACTTCCTCCATTAATATTAATTACCAACTTAGTAGGAAGGCAAATAAAAACTTTTAAAGTTTTAGCTGCATAAACGTGTTCACTAAACATTTAGCTCATAATGTCTACAAGGCAGCGCTGTGTTAATTTGCTAAGTAAAAAACCAAAGCAGAAGGTTTCCTGGTTCCCTCCTCGGCCTGTCAGAGTGATGCTGTTTAAACCAGATCAGTGTGGCTCCGCTCACAACTAGCTTGACTTTGAACAAACTTTGTATTCCCCATTCAGAGAAGTGAGAGACTAGCCGGGAGCTGATTTTTACGGGGTGATATTTATTGGATCCTTGGCGGATTGCTCTGAGCGTGCTGCTTTGTTGCTGTTTGGGGGAGTGGTGAGGATTTCATCAGTGGGCTCGGGTGCTGCCAGACTTTGCTGCGTGTCAGACAGACCCTAATAAAACTGTCTGGCTGTTTTGTGGGCACCAGCTCCGCTCTGGCTGTGCTGCGTCTGACTGCTCAGCACTTGTCGCACTGTGCCTGGCTGTTTGGTATTCATGGGGCATGGCACTCCTTCAGCTGTTGCTGGGGGCTCTGTGGCACAGGCACAGACTGATTAGTTGGCATCGGCATTGTTCACTATGAAACCAAATGGGGAGACGGGAAGGAAAAAAAAAAAAACATAATTAGGGAGAGAGAGAGACTGGAGACTGGGAGAGAGATGGAGAGGAGGGTATTAGAGAGAAAATCAATTGTTTTGAACTGCATTCCTAATATGAGTAATTTAGCAGAAATTAGGTTTTCAGAAAAGCACGCTGCCTTGGGAGAAACGGAAAGTTTAAAAACCAGGTCAAGCTGTAATGTTAAATGAATTCACACCTTTCAATGGCATAAAGGAAAAGAAGCATTTCTTTAGCAGGCCTAATTTATTGTAATTGCACTTCTATAGCGGTGCTCATAAGAGACCGGGCCACTGTTTTCATTTTCTATTCAGCATTCAATCTTGTCTTTTTAAGAGCCTGTCTCGTTGAATTACAGCGTCTGTCTGAGTCGTCCTACGCCTCCAGTTTAAATATTGATTTAGATCATTAACCAATTTGGTTGTGACATCTCGTGACAATGGCATATTTCAACAGAAATTATCAAATTAGGAAAGCAGCAAAATTCCTGCAGAAGTGACCAAACCACAGATTTTTATTATTAGACGATATTCTTCTTTTATTTCATCACTTTTTACTGTCACCAAATAATTTAATCGGTTTTAATTATAAATAGAATACACGTGAAATTATTTAAACTATTTTAGTTAAATTAATTCATTTGTATTCTTGCTAATACATTTTTATAAATATGGATTTGGCTTTTTGCTGGCTTTGCTTCGTAAATTAGAAAGTTAAATCTGTGAATTAGCTTTGCACATGTTTCAGGAAATAATTATCAGAAGCTTCAGTCTAATAATGATTTTTAAAATTAATATATTAATTATAAAACAGTTGAGCCCATGTAGTCATTTTATGAAGCACAATAACGGAAATTATAGAACGTGTGTGTCTGTAAAAAAACAAACCAGGAGTAAATAAATGTGCTAGCTGTTTGGATCAGGTTAGCGGGCTGCTAACAACTAAACAGTAAAGGATGTGTAGTTTTATGATGGAGGAATCAGCAGCAGCGGTGGCAGATGTGGCGTTCGCCTCAGCCTGCTCCAATCGAATAAAGCCGGAGTTATCAAATTCAGAGCGCCTGCCCGGTGATGGAGGATCAAATCCAGTGGCTGTGTCGAGGTGGTGACAGGGGTTAATCAGCAGCAGCAGCAGCAGCCCGGGGTGTGGTGGTTGGGACTGCTGGATGTCCTGCTATTCCTAATCAGATCATGTGCTACCAGAAAGGCATTCGGACAGAGATGCTGACACAAAGAGAGATTACGACGTCGGCCGACAACGCAGTGCAGCGCCGACCAGCATTCCCAGTTTATGGCGCCGCCGCCGCCGCTGCCGTCACGAAAAAAAGGCGTTCGAGATTAATTTTTGGAAAACAAAAAAAACTGCGGCTGCACCAGACATGCACGCTGCTGCTGCGTCGCTGCTGCGGTTTTTCAACACTTTGTGAGCTGACGAAACACATTTGCTCTTTATTGTGCTCAGCTGCTTCCTTTAAACGTGTTCCTCTACCTTCCTCTCTACCGTCCTCACCGGCTGCACATTATTAGTATTATTATTTAACAGTAAATCAGTTGCTGCTTCATTCCGACTCCACCCTTGGAACATTCGGTAGAAAGTCGATTGTGCCCTCCGCCCGCGTCCCAAGAGCCTAACCCGTGATTTTTTATCAAGAGAGCTCACAAGTTAGGGTCTCAGGGAGCAGGTGAAGTACGACGGAGTCTAGTGAGGAGCCGCAGTCAGCTGCAGGGCACTGAGTGGCACTGACACCTTTCCCTCTCTCTCCCCCTCACACACACACACACACACACACACACACACACACACACACACACTCTGTCTCGTCCTCAACCGCTGCCACTTAAAAGTACCCCATGTCTGCCCAAAGGCGCCCACGGCCACAAGGTGTCTGTCCTTTATGAGACACGGGAAAACAGAACGCTCCCGTGTTCCTCCACTGCAGAGAACTTATTCTGCTCTGAAGGCTGAGCTCGGCTCCTGTGCACACAAAGACATGCAAAGGTAGAGACATTTTCACACATATGCTCACACACACACCAAAAACCACAAGACAGCAGACGACAGCAGCAGCAGCAGCAGATATGACAAAGGAAGACAAAGGAGCAAGTTTGTTGGGCAAAGCGGTGAATTCGTTGGCGACGGCCAGACTTAAATTATCTCCATCGCGGCACCCAGACAGAAGCAGAAGCAGAGGCTCAGACGAACAGACGAGCCTGCGCTGCCTGCTCTGTGCTAACTAGCCTTTGTGCTGCAAAAGGAAAAGCCCCCCAGCCAAGCAGCCGGGCTCTTTGTCCTACAGAGTGTCAGCTCATCATCACTCTACATCTCTCTCCTCCAGGACGGCTGGACCAGGACCCGTCTGCTGGACCGTTTGCACTGACTGATGGATGCAGAGAGCCACCCAGCAGCCCCGAGCCTCCGGTTTCCCACCACAGGGGCAAGTACGGGTAGGTCTGGTTGGATGTTAAATAGAAAACCTCAGTGCTTTGCTCCGCGGCTGTTCAACGCTAACGAGACTGCAGGTAAAAGTCCACGTAGAAAGAAGCTTTTCACAACATGAGAGGAGCAGCAGGCTGGTCTCCAGCACAGGTACAGGTCTGCAAGCTGCCTCCAAAACTTGTGCCCCCCCCTGCCCGCCCCCCCACGCTTCACCTTCCACCACTGACTGCAACACCCTCGACGCCAGACCCCACCACCTACCCACCGAACTCTGCCGCCATGGCAGCAGGCTTGGCACGCGATAAGTTGTGGGTGTTTAAGGACGACGAGCTCCAGCCAGACACAGACCTGCTTGTGTCTGACTGGAGAGCAGCTCCAGGCACAGCTGGAGCCGCAGCATCCCCACGTTAATGTGCTGCTAACAGCCAAACTGCAGTAAATATTAAAGAAGCATTGAAAACATTCCCAGTCATTTTTGCCTATCATGTACCCAAACACACCACCGACTGCCCCCACCCCCTCCACCCTGCCCAT
>NW_007578418.1:215386-225131 GCF_000690725.1 Stegastes partitus | reverse complement strand
TCCCCTCCCATCACACCAGGTCTGTACCTGTCTGCTTGTCTCGCTTGTCTGTTTCTCCCTGTCTGCAGCTGCTTGCCCAAAGTGAGATACTGCAGCAGGAGTCTGCAGCGACAGCCCTCGCTCTTTCTCTCCCTCTCCCTCTCTCTCTCTCTCACACCCTCCATCCAGCCTTTGCTGGTGAACACGTTCCTCCCTGTGCTGATCAATTTCTTCTCTTTTCCAGTGGCACACACACAGACACACACTGGTGCGCGCACTGCAGCGAGCCGGTTGGCTGAGGAGGAGGATGCACCGTAGCGATCCCGCTGTCTGCTAGCGTGGACTGCAACACGGATGCGGCTCGCGCTGTCACACGCAAACACTAATGAACAGAAATAGCCAGTGATAGGAAAACGCCAGTCATCAGCCAGACAGACAGACAGACGGACAGACGGACAGACGGCAAGCAAGCAGGGTCGTTCCCCCGACACACACACTCACACACACACACACACACAACTAACACACAAGCAAACAAACCAACAACACCCGCCCTCCCCAAAAACACACCCAGAGACACCTAACGCGACATGAAGACAGAGGACACAGACAACACCACAGCTGCTCCGCTCAGCCGACACACACACACACACACACACACACACACACACACAGCCTGTCAGCCCGACAGCGACGATGTGGTCAGCACCGGCATGAACACAAACAGTCACTGTCACAATATTGTGACTGAGGCTGGAAGGCAGCGAGCAGCAGCGTAAGGCACACGGCCGTCCCAGTCAGACACAAAAGCAGCGGCTCACGCGGTGTCAGGAACTGCGTTTTCAAAATCCGTCTCGTGTCGTTGCACATTTGTAGAAAGAAAACGCAGGACGTGCTTCGCTGTGTGCCATTTACATGTAAGCTGATGGAAACACGTCAGCGTGTTGTGGACCAGCAGCCTAAACACTACATGTGATGAACATCCAGCTCTGCAAAGACGGCTTTAAATCTGTTTAAACTTGTTTGTTTCCTGCTGGTCTTGCAGGTTCACAGAGAGTAAAGCAAAACATGTTTTATATTTCACAACAGATTTTTTTTCAGTGCTTTCATTCGACATCCCAGCAAAACAAACCTTCTCAGGACGGTTTTAAAGCTTGAACGCTGCGTCACTGACTGATAGAAATGTGCTGAATGTTTTTTATGTTTGCATAAATAACACACTGACGCTGAGGAGCAAAGCAGCAGGAACACAATTATAATAAAAAGATGACGTCCTCCTTCTGTCTGACCAAGACGTGCCCTTGACAGCTTGTTCTAATCTCAGCGCTTAATCACCTTCAACGCCCCGGATAGATTAGGGTTACGACCCCGCGTGACACGGAGGGGGCAGGGAGGCAGATCTGCAAATGTTATCATTGATTGATTATGCCCTTTAATTCAAATGGAAAGCAGCAGCTTTTTAACGCCGCCGCAACACGGAAAAGAGGCCGATTCGGAAAATGTCACTTCATCAAAGGTGGCGAATGCGTCGCTGCCGTTCCGTCCAACGGAAACAGAACCGCGGCGAGCTAAGCGGCGGAGAGGTGTGGAAGCGAATCCTGCAGCCAATGTCAAAACCGTGGCCAGGTTGAAGTCTATGGGGGATGGTTGTTCTTCGCATATTGGCTCAGTGGCGGTGGAGGTGATGCAGAGACGGGGGGCGGGGAGCTAGCTGTACGCTAAAGCCAGCGGGGCCAGCAGGCGGCCATATAGGTGATCAATCAGCTCCATTACAGCCATGTCACTGCAGAGTCTGGAGCTGTCGCCGCATCCTGCCCATCACCCCTCCACACACACACACACACACACACACACACACACACACACACACATGCAGCTCGTCTTGTTTCTAGTCTAGACTGGAAACACAACTCATCGGCGTGATGAAACCGGCACACGAGCGTAAACACGATACAGAAGCAGATGTACAGTCCGGTCGCCGTTACGCATCAGTAGCAGGTTTTTAGAGAGAGGCCGTGGGAATCGGGGCAGGTAGGCATCTTATCAGGGTGGGATTTGCCTCTAATCAGAGAATATAGAAGGAAGTTGTTTTGACAGATTGTAATTCACTCGCTTTGAATTCTATCAAGACGGAGCTTTTCAAAGCGCCCAAAAATAGGACGGGCTCCATTGTGGTTGGTAAGTAGCTCGCACAATGAGCCGGCAGACATTATGCAGCACACACTCGCAATGACACCATTCATTTCTCTTCCTTTTTTTTTTTTACAACAAGCTCTAAATATCTGCACGCAGCCCGGAGATGCAAATCTGTGCCACAGATGCCAGGCATTAGACAGGTATCCAAACAATGGACTTATCTCAGTCGGTGCAAGCGGCACAGGCTGGGAACATGGAGCAGCAGAAGTAGGAGGAGTGAAGGAGGAGAGCGGAGGAGGAAGATGGAAGCTGAAGGGGGAGGAGAGCAGGCGGCAGGGAATATGTGATGCACAGCGCCTCGCCAGCCAGCCAGCCAGCCAGCCAGCCAGCCAGCGGGACATTAATGACGATCATGTCTTGTCACACTAGCTGTCGGGCCAGTCAGCAGATCCTGCCCTTGTCCCTGCCCTTCTCCAATCAATGGCATTGATCCGTCCCAGGGGTCAAGGGGCAAGAGCGTATCAATAGGGGGAGAGTGGCTGATGCAGCAGGCGGAGAGGGGCTGACTCCAGACAGATCGATGACACCCCCCGTCTGCCATCGCTGTGTTATGATTATTCATTTGCCATTAACTCGACCACATTAAGGGAATATGTTTCCTTGGGAAGAAATAGTGCTGGAGGCTGCTCGTTTTTATAGGGAAGTGAGATTTTATGAGTTGGGGAGCTAAAGTACCATTCTGGCCAGAACTGAGAGTGTTCTGGTCTCAGACGATTTGTTACTAAGGTCTCCACCCGTCGGTGACGTCAAGAGCAAGGAGCCAATCAGCGCTGGCAGAGCAGTCCCAGATCCCAGCAGCGATTGGCTGGTTTCTCCGGTAGTTTGTGCCTGAGTGTCGCTCCCTGTGACACATTTGGATGCCTCTTGAAAAGTTGAGGAAGGGAAAGTATCCCAGAGTGTATTCCTCCTGGGTGCCGGGTCAATTCCTCTGAATATTCTGTTTCCCACAACTCTAAACAAAGGCGCTGTGGTGACGACGTACACACTGGATCCACTCCACCCACGATCAAATACATCTACTGTGGGGAAGGGGGCTTTGTTTTTCTAGCTCAGTGAGATTTATCTGCGTTCAGAGCTACAGAGAGCAGCCACATGTTTGACCTTTTTCTGGTTTTCTCAGTTTAGCTGCACACAAAAGGAGCTCCTCAACCGGTTTGGCTGAAGTCAGTCGATTTGAAGGCCGACTAATGACAGCCAGAGATAAATAAATATCCAAAACGAGCAGTTCAGGGCTCTGTGTTTCTCAGAAGCTTTTTAATCAACCAGACCGTGATGGCTGAAATAAAGCAGCTGTGACTTGACTACGTTGTGCGACGGACGTTTTCATTCCTGCTCGTCCCAAACATGTAGATGTGAGGTTCACGGCCGACTGCCTTCTCTGATAAAACGTGGTGTTAGTGTGACGCTGAGTGATGGTCCAGCTCCGTGCTGCCGTCAGCGTTTCCTGCTATCTGCTACCATTCGGACGGCAGCGTACCAATCCCGATAAAGAGAACCCTGATTTTATTAATTCTTAAAGTCATCTGAAGAACCTTGAGATATCTGGACTGTTACAGCAGCGAGGACTGAAAAAAGGAGGAAAAAAACCAGCGACCTGAACCGGCCCTATCTAATCCCATAATTTATTTGTTCAACCATCCCATAAATGAAGGCCCAGCTGGAACCAATGACTTTTCGCTGTGCTGCTGGGGCAGCTGGACAGCGGAGTGCTGAGGCAGCAGGATTCGCAGCAGCAATGCTTTCCTCTTCACATCTGGAGGAACGATTGAGGTTCAGAGGTGAGGAAAGATGAGAAAATCGCAGTTCTTAAAATAAACACGAGCGAAGCACATCTTGACTCTCTGCGCTCTGTTAAACTTGTGAGAGCTAAAGAGGAGGAAAGACACCTCCTCCTGCAAAATAAAGTACGTACGTCTGATTAAATATAGCAGCTGCATTCGGTCCTTCCTAAACTCGTTATTTATCCCAACCTGACGGGCATGATATCCCCTCCGTGTCCTGCTACACACAGTCCACTGTTCAGCAGTTGTTTATGCTGTTTTGTGAACTCTGGTGACGTTTAGCTGGACGAGGAGGCGTGATCTTCCTGACAGTAAAAGATAAAAGGAGTTCTTGGGTTTCCAGGGATTTACCGGGATCATATTCCCACACAGAAACCTGTTTGATGACAACGACTCCGGCGGCGGCGTGAGACTGAGCAGGATGGCTGAGCTTCAATAGAGGTGTTAGCAGCACTCTGGATTTAATTACTGATGATCCAGAAATAACTGATTCCAATTAATCCCATTCAATATCTGCACTGATAGGAAACAGGTAGGGAGGTCTCCAGCATTGTCTGCGATGAAGTCGAACCTTTTAGCCAGACAGATTCGTCAAAACTTCACCTATAACCCTCTGAGACGCTCGTACATGATTACAAACTCCAAGTTTCAAAGTCAAACACATCTGGCTCAGAGTAAGGTCGGTTCGGTGGGAACTCGGGGCATCAAACACCACGAACTACGACCACTTGAAACCAAGGAGCTAATTGGATAAATGACAAAGGTTGCAGAGAGGTGGTCCACTCAGCCACGGCCCCAAACAGCAGAAGTCGTGTCCTCCATCAGAGGGAAGCAGCTCCGTCACCGCGGTGAACAACTACAGCAGGAATCACAGCGACGCTCAGGCTGCATTTCAAATCAAGTCGTCTTGAGGAGCAACAATCTGGAGCCGATCTGCCATTTTTCTCCTCTGTGGTGCTCCGGAGTCATTTTACAAGCCGTGGCCCAGCGCCAGGCGGAGATGAAGTCTGACGCAGCCGGCCAGTGGACGAGTCCACAGTAAACACAGACTCCAGTGTCGCCGAGGCGAGCTCCGACCTGAAACTAGACCTCATATCACAAATGCTCTTTGTGTGGAGCTGTGGACGATGCATCACAAGGCTCAGGGACAACGTCTAAACATTCCTCTTTTCCCACACGGGGAAACCTCGGCCCACTGAGGCAGCACCAGACAAACGGCTTCGGTTAAAGTCGCTGCCATGGTCAGACCTCTAAATCCCAGAGAGGAGCATCGGCCCGGAGTCAGCTGCTAACGGACATCAGACAAATAGCAACGATGTGAAAGCAGCCACCAGCAGGAATCTGCTAAACACAACCAGTTAGATTTATTCTGATTATTATATTTCATACTCCGTGTTTATACTGAACCATCTGTGCACCGTAACGTTTGGCACGCAGCTCGCACGCAACCGACGGGGAGGACGGCGTGGCCCCACGCTGACTAAACAGGCTGAGGTGCAACGCGAGGCCGCAGAGACGGAGCAACGGTTTGGAAAGCGAGGCCGCCGTCGTGTGAAACAGGTTCCACCACACGATGACACCTCAGAGAGGAAACAGCAGCTCACAGCAAGACAATAAACACCACAGAGTTGGGCCACTTTTCTAATACATACTGAGTTTCACAGTTAGATTTACAACCGCGGCAGATCAACACGCCACGGCGTCGGGTCAACGGTCTAACATGTCGTCTGGACCAGGAACCAGAACCAGGCTCACTCCAGCAGTGTGTCATGAATCACGCTGGACGTACGAGAACTTAAAAAACCAGCGGACGGCCCGTTTGTTTGCTCCGTGCAGCTAAAGCGATGCCGTGATGCGATCGATGCGGCGCGGTCGCTCTGACTAACCACAATGCATTATGTCTAAAAATACCGCGTAGCGAGCACTAATTGAAAGTTTTGAGGCGCAGCAGGCGAGCTGACCGAGCCTAAAGGTCAGCTCTGCAAAGAGAACCACAGGTGGGCCAAAACTACATTATTATGATTATTATTATTATCACGGTGAGCACCACTGACGCCGAGGCGCTATAAAATGCTGAATGCCGCATTTTATAAAACTGCAAAGCAATTTTCTGCACCGACTGATGTCATACGTGTGCTCCAAGGAAAGCTAGAAGGTTGTACAGTTAACTCCCAGGGTGTAATTCTAAACCATACAACCTACTACCTCAACCCGGATGCACACATTTTCTACTAGGACTCATCCTCCCTGTTTATTTAGTCAAACCAAACCGATTTAAAGTTATTAATGCCGAGCGTCGCAACCAATGGTGATGTTATGCAATTTTGGAAAGTCAGAGAAACAAGAATGGAGTTATTGTGTATAAATATCTGCAGAGCAAAAAGGAGATTAAAAAACAAAAAGATTAAAAGACGACGTTCACACCACATTGACAAAGACCCACAGAGGCGAGCTTGTGCTGTCAGATTTGCCACAAGATCGGATCTACGGGTTTGTGCCAGATGGTTATGGCCAAAGTAGCAAAACAATTAAACAAAGCAGTGAAAGCGCTGCAAAGTCTGAGCCTCTAACGGGACATTACCAGTGAGCCACACCGCCAGCCGTAAAAAAATAGGACGTGACCTCAAAGTTTCTCTCCGTGGATGCTGAGTTAGTTCAAGTTTGTCAAACAGAGAGCGAGAGGATGGTAAAAACTTACCCGGTGTGTGGATGAGTCTGAGGGGAGGTTTGCTGGTGGGCCAGTGTTTAGCTCGGCTCTCTACAAACAGGAAGAAGAGAAACGCTTTTAACATGCAATCTTTTAACTCAGTGAAGAAGAAACCAGTGATGGTGAGAAAAGAAACCCAGCGTTACGTTGCAAAACATGCCAGTAACTGTTCTGATAACATCGGATCCACATGAAAAAAAAGCAACACAAACGAGTGTACAGTGTGAAGCTGCTGAGCCTCAGTTTGAGAAGCTTCACATGTCTCAGCAGTTCCCAGATACCAGCTCCAGTCCACAATAACAACAGTCATGAGCTGTGCTGTGGACTGCGATCTCCCCGAACCGGCCCACAGAATTGCCATAGCAGTCGTCTTCCTGGCCAGCAGCAATGTGGCTGTGGTGAGAGGTTAGCTCGACTTAGCCAAGACCGCAGATAGCAGGGAGCAGAGCCTGAGAGGGATGCCAGTGTAATCAAGCATGCCACGGTCAGCTACCATTAACCGTGCCAGCGCCAGAGAGCCACGGACGGACGGACGGCGGAATATTCCGACGGCCGCAGTGCGACAAAGGAGGTGAGAGGAGAGTGAAAACACCACTTACTGTTCTCTGACATTTATCATTTGTCCACACTTTGTACCTGGGCGTGAGCTACGAGCAGCCGGCGTTACAAACCGCTGCTTTTCTTTCTTTCTTTCTTTTTTTGGTAATGAGAGGAATGATGAAAAGAGCGAGGGGCACTTCTAATGACAATACCGGTTCAGTTCAACGACGCGCCGTCCGCCATTTTCTCCGAAACACAACAAGAACAAGAGAAGGAGGAAAAAAAAAAGAAAAAAAAAATCAGGATAGAAGCGATTTGCTGGCATCATTATTCAAAGTTTTCCCTCTTTCACTCCCTCTGTGTGTCTCTGTCTCTCTCTCGCCTGACAACATTACAAAACCGTGGCTGGAAAGATCACATGATTTCCTCCCAGAAAGCCACAGCATTCCCAGTAAGTATTCTGCTGACATTGTAAAGACATCTTTTGTCCAAATCAAAACGCTCGCCCGGCCTGCCTCCCCTCCCAGAATCTGGCACCTTCTCGGGGTGGAGGGGGGGTGGAGGCGGCGCAAAAGGGTGGCGTTAGGAGTCATGGCAACCTCCACCTGGCAGGCTGCCCAGCACCCCGAGGTGGAGAGAAGTAGGGGCTAATGTGGTGTCGAGCAGGAATGCTTAGCGCCTTCCAAAGTCAACTCTATGGGCGTGCTGGTTGCTTAAGATTTCAGCGCCGATGCCAGGATTTTTTTTATTTTTTTTGACAGAGTAAATACAAAAAGACTGGATGCACAGCGAAACTAATGACAAAGTCATCGTGCACGCTGAATCCCACGCCTCTTCTTCAAAACGCAAATCATCCAAACCGTGGCAGCAAACACACACACAGCAGGTCAGGTTTCTGGGTGGAGGTCAGGGAGGAAGTGTCAGAGGAAACATGGCAAAGGTAGAAACAGCTCCGGCTTTAAAATACTCAACGTCTGATTTCTAATAAGTCTAATAATTAATATACTCACAAATATAAAGAATAAAAAGCTTGCATGTACTACATTGACATTCCTGCTGCTGTCTTCAGTGAGTGAGTAAATACGGCAGGAAGATTATTTCCAAGTGGACATGCTCTGACTCACAAACCAGAACAGAGAGCATGAATCTCTCGTGCATCAGCAGCAAACAAATCTGTGTTTTCTTTTTCCCTCCATGCTGCTGCTGCTGCTGCAGTTTATCCAGAACAGTAGCCGAGCACCAGTCAGGTGGTTTCCTCCAACAACACGCGCACATGTCACGGACCTGTGACTCACTAAAGAGGAAGGTATCCACCGGAGACGGCATTAAAGTTCTGCCCCGAGAGCATCCTGCACGCCGGCTTTCGCACTCAGTTTAACACCAAACTGTTGAGCATCTGCCGTTTAAACTCACGATGAGAGAAACAGGAGAACGACGGCAGGGATGTTCTGATCACACATCATCTGATCAGAACTTTTACTGCTAATAATAACATATATAATACCATAAATTAGGCATTTCCTCGTCATGGAGTCACCACTTGAGGGGCAACCATTGGGACTTGTAGCGTGCAGTGGACATAATATCGAATATATATATGTTTATGTGTTTAATACCCACCACAACGAACAGAAGAGTGAGTTAATACGTCACATGCAGTAAGCTGTGTGTTGGTATTATGGTTCATTAGAAAAGCACAGAAACAGAATTCTAACATCTAGAGAACAGAATATATACAGTCTGTGTGTTGTTAGCTTTTAAGACGAACACGAGGAGGGGAGGAGATTTACAGATGCATGCAGATCACATAAATACCCAGAGATGGTCTCTGATGTCACTCATTAAATAATCTGGTGGCAAATGAACCCAAAACAGAAACGCATTCACACAATAACAGAACAACGTGAGTAAACGCTCGGATCAGATCAAGTCTAATGTGACTGTAATGCCGGCGTGGCTGAAGACTGATGTGTGGTTTGTTTGCTGCTATCTGTCATCAGCAGCAGCCTGGAGGTGTTCGTTCACCTTCAGCTGATTACATCTGTGAAGGAAGCAGGACAGATGTGGGATCCACCTGCAGCCGCCATCCATCCAATCGTATGCAATGAATACCTCAGATATCTGTTCATAACCCACATCACTGTTTATGAGGAATCAGGCCTAATGTAGGAAGCAGTGAGGTCCTGGACAGACGCTACACCTCACCAGGAACACCACGACTTCTATATGTGGAGCTGAATTTTCACCATTTACCACGATGGTCATATCTGGTTATTTAATAAGAGGTGATGCTATGACTTGCTGAGAGGATCGTGAACAGCATTTTTTTCGATGTCGTGCATCATATAAAACAACATAAAGCTCAATCCTCATTCTTCACACGTGAGCCTGTGATTGTCTAATTAAAGCAAAATGGCCACGCAGCCATCTGAGCTCCTAGTTGGCTGCAGCCCACATTAGACACACTGGGTCAGAACATTCCCCCACTGACAGGGTCATTTCATATCCTGAAAGGCAGGAGGCCGGGGTCACAGTTCACATG
>NW_007578418.1:165360-214389 GCF_000690725.1 Stegastes partitus | reverse complement strand
GTAGACAGGCTGTATGTGAAATAAGAACCTCTATGAGCATCATCAGTCCGTCACAGGAACCTTCATCAACAATGAAAACCAACGAGCTGCATCAGGATCCGTTCGTTTGGTGAACGTCCTTCTTCACCACATCACACGACATCGTCTTCACCTGAACGCTGGCAGCCAGAATCCACAAGACGGATCATTTGTGCCGGTTTTATTCTCCACAGGCGCACCGGGGACACGAGGCTATTTGTGGCTCTGAGCCCTGATCTCCGTTAATTTAACGTCGCCTCGAGCCGCCACAGAAAACAGTCAACAGGTTCATTCAGACACGAGTTTGTTCAGTCTAACGAGGGCCACGCCGACCCGGGCCCGGCCCAGTGTCCGAGTGCCTCACCAAGAGCAGAGGAACCCAGTGACGCTGAGATGTGACAGAATATTTTGGAGTTCACTCACAAAGTGTAAAAAAATCTGACCATCGCCAGAAAAGAGCAGAAAGTGGGCTGAGTCCAGTTTTACCCAGTAGGGAGGCCTGACTGGGGCCTGGTCCGTCCCAGTGGATCCAGGAAGGAAAAACCGGACTTTAATAGAACCACAAGCACAATGTGTGAAAAAATAAACAGTCAAGAAACAAATATTTCAGGTTGTTGTGCCCTGAACACGACTTTGAGCTGGTTCTGGTGCACACGGCAGAGTCACCACATTTCTACACAAACAGGAGAATAAAAGCTGAACTGGTCACAGGAGCCAAACTGAGCCGTCATGAGCAGCTCTGGCTTCACTCGTAGGCGCCGAGGCTTCAGCAGAGAGCTGCTGCTGCTCTCAGACACTGACGGGCCTGTTCAGGGCTACAGAGACGATGCTAACCGCGGCTAACGCTGCTGCTAAAGCTAGCAGAGCTCCGGCGGGCAGCCAGCCGCGGCGCCGATGACTTTGCCTGACCCACCTGTCTGTTGATCCTGCTGCCTAGCACCAGACTAAACACCGCGGCTTATTGGCTGCAGCTCGCTAACCGGCAGCCAATCGGTGCACAGGCAGGCCAAGAATCAGGCTGTGAGAGTGGAGGGGAGAGGAAGAGGCTGTGCAGAGACAACCAACCTCATGCAAACTCTGAGCGAGGAGGCTCGCCGACACAACTAATTCCTCCTCTGACACATTTTCCACAGAAAAAAACCAAAAACATTTTCTCCTGCTGACACACAAACGGTGTCGTGAAGCGTTGGATACGAGCGGTTCTTCTGCTCGAGCACCAAATGTTGATGCAGAACAGTAACAAAGGAAAGGGCATCTGCTTGTGAATGGCACTGAATTGATTAGCTGGCTTCAGACGAGCCGCTATCAGGCCGTGCTTTTACCGTCGCTAAGAGGGATCGATAGCTAATGAATTCCAAACGGCGGAGTTTCAGAAACATAAATGCATCCTACACATGAGTGCATGAAGTAACCTCTGCGGATCGATGAATATGACATTACACACAGCCAGAGGAATGCATCTTCTTAATTGACCTGAGCGTTTCCAAATTAATTCAAACGACAATTAAAATGGATCGGGCCGCGCGGCACCTCGGTCCTGGAATCTCGGGGAGCTTTTTATTGTGCGCTGGGCTCACCTCGTGACCCGGCCTTGTGTTTTAATTACCGCTGTCTGCTGTCGGGCTGCTCAGGCAATAAGAGCAGAACAACAGAGGAATGAAAGGCTTAGCTTAGCATTTACACAGAGCTAGCAGCGTCTGATGTCGTCCAATCAGAAGCCATTAAAAAGCACATGAACGTTGGAGAGAAATGGATCTGAGTCAACATTTAAAACACAACTAAACACTCAGCTTTAAAAATACGGATACCAAAGAAGACAGATTATCTATAAAATATAAACCATAGATGGTAAATAGCTTTGTAACATTCAGATAAATTTGTTGCTCATTAGAGGAACAGGTTTGATTTTAACGTTTGCTGTTATTCATGTGGTCCAGAACCAGGAAGAGACGCTGGTGGAGAGAACCGACGAATGCTCTCGACATTAAAAGAGCAAAACAACATCTAATCCAGAGGCTGCTGCTGTTAGTGCATTTTAAATATACGACACAGTTAACAGAAGAACAAACGGACAAACACAGAAGCTTCAAAACACTTCACGCTGTCATTACTCTGGATCAACGTCTGCTTTGTTTGGTTGTGACTTTAGGTGCAAACACACCTTTAGGTTTGTTTCTAGAGGTGATATGAGGAGCTCGGTCCTGTGCTATAACCCACAACGCCACACCAGAGGACGCTTCCTGCTCCTGTCTTCTTAGAAGATCGTTTCGACAGGTGTGTAAATTTCAAAGCACCTCAGAACATTTTATGGCACAAATAATTTTCCGCGGGCTCTCTCCACGCGATCGGCCCGTAATCGAGCGCATTAGGGACGACTTCTCATTTAGGAGGCGGTTATCATAACGACACCTTCTCTCTGCGTGTCCTCACCGAATGCTTCTCCCAAAGATAATCCCTCAGCACAGGCTCTCATTATCAAAGCAATCGCCTGACAATGGCGAGAAGAACACTGGAAATGATGTGAATTAGTGTAGGACTATGGAAAAATGATTGCCGATTCAAGACTTTAATTAGGCCCTCGCAAAACAATCAGACACAATTAGGAGGTACCAGTCAATAAGCTGGAACTCGTAAGCAAGAGGAGATGAATTAATATTTGATGATTTTTAAATGGCCATTTGAGCTCCGATGCCTTTTTGCTCACAGTCGGCTATTAGCCGGTGGGAAGCCGCCGCCGCTCTAACGGCGGCTAATAAAGCAGGTGACTCGCAGGTAAATCAGCAGGTGGATCTGAGCTGCCTTCCAATGAAAACCGCCATTAGCTTGTAATTGACTTCTTAAGCACCGTCTGAGTGGGTCCAGAAACATGTTCTGAATGCGTAAGACGCGCCGCAGCGAGGTCAAACTTTCATCAGGAAACTTTTCAGGAACGGACCTCGTACGGCTGTCGAATGGGATTTATGTAAAGTCCTAAAATATTGTTCTCCATTTATTCTGCTGCAGGAATTCCAAAGTGAGCAAATATGACAGATTAAACGCTCGCTGTAATTATTTTGGGCCGTTCAGGAAACACGGCCTTTAACAAAACGGAAACACAACAAAGACGACCTCCCACCACAGAAATGTTTTATATAGAGAACAAATCAGAACCTGAACAGGAAGTGTTAGCACCAAGCTAACGATCAGGTTTAATTAAACAACTTTCAGTCTGTTTTAATTACGAGGATGATGTTCATACAGTCACAATACTGCCTAACTGTAGCTGCTCGTGTAGAATAAGTCCAGTTGTGTCCGATACGGGTTCATACTCAACGTAGAACCGATCCAAATATTTCCAGAATCGAAAACTGATCCAAAGATTTACGACTTTAAAACACGTGGACGGGGATGTTTAGCTCCTGCAGCTAAATCTGACGTCTAAATTTAATTAAACGTGTCTGAATAATAAAGTATTTAAAGAAGCTGAGCCGGATCTCTTCTGGAGTTTGTTTGACCTGAACCGCTTCACGTCGTCGTGCAGAAGGTGGAGATTCAGGATTTGGTGCGTTAGCCAGACAACCATCCAATCGGTGTCTGAACACAGATAAATCTTCTGCCAACACAAAAGCAGAGCTCCAGGGTTCTGATCAAAGAAAATTAAACTGCTGTGATTTATCAATTTAAAAGAACGCAATCGTTCATGCAGACAAAAAACTAAAGCCTGTGATATTACATAAAGCAAAGACAGATTACGTCAAACATTAGCGCAACTGACAACTGCAGCACTTTATTAGGAGCTGGATCTACTCTGCTAGGCCTCTGAGATCTGCAGCACACACCCCGGTCCTTATGTAGACCTGCAGGACGCTCCCAGATACGTGTGATGGATCAGAGCTTCCAGCATGAAATCACACGCAGCTGGTCAACGCAACGAAGCCGGCATCTGCTCAAAGTTCACGTCCATCCACTCGGAATTAAACCATTTGTCTTTAATTATCATTTCTTTTGTCAGCTTGTACAAAAGCATGAAATATCCCCGGATGGCCTGAAGGTGTGTGTGTGTGTGTGTGTGTGTGTGTGGAGGCAATCCTTGAGAGATGCGCTCCAGTTGAAAACATGTGGCTGCTCTCGGCCTCAGAGCCACGCAGCCTCTCCGAGCACATGTCAGTCATCGGTGATGGCGGGCCGAGCGAACGGGCCGGGACAGCGCGGGGATTATGCGGCGGCCTGGTGTTTCCACTGGGGTCTCCCCTGCTGGGCTACATGGTCCCAGCTCCCTTTGTCTGCTGTTAACCCGTTAAATCCCGCGGAAGAGCCCATTCACAAATGTGTCACACACCCCGGGGGTGCATTTTGTGTGGAATAATGATCTTAAAGGGGTTACACAGCATTGTCACTGATTCCAACCCACCCGTCACCACAACACACACACACACACACACACACACACACACACATTCATTTGTTTCCTGGGGTGTTTGCGGTTTCAGTCATTGTTCAGTTCTTACAAACAGCACATTCTTTAGGAGGATCCAGTGAAGTCAATCAGCTCCTGGTTCAGAGGGAGATGGTTTCATACGAGCTTCATTACGTCTGTCTGCTCCACACACCAGCCTCTCTCTCTCCTCTCCTGTTGTGTTAAACGTGCGTTACAGCCGAGATAGAAAGCACACACACGGGAAACGTTGTGGGTTCACTGAGAGAAAGTGTAATTATACTGCAGTAATGCCCTCCATGATTAATGATGTGGGCCTCTGAAACCAAACCATCGGGCCGATGGCAAATTACCACTATAAAAATAAACCCTGATGTGAACAGGTCAGCGGGGCCGGAGCACAAAATGTCTCCGAGTGTGTATTTATACACAGCGTATGAGTGAATAGGGAACGAGCTCCAGTAACCCAATTAGTGCTGGTCCACTGTCAGGGACCGGCTCCGTCACCGGTACTGTGTTCTGGTACTGAGACTACACACAGAATCTTATCTCTTTGGATCAGTAACACCAAAAAAATAAATAAAATAACAGAAACATGTGAGTTCTTGTTGGACCGTCAGCGCCGCTCCGGTGGGGATGTGCTGCTAATGAATATCAAATGTTCGGCCGTGTGACCTCATCCAGACGCCACAAACGTTCCCAGAATCCGGCTGAAGGTGGAGAGCGCCGTGCACCGTCCTCCTGGAGGCTCTCTGGAGCGCCGCACACTCAAGTTCACATTTCTTGTCAAACACCGGCTGCTGGGCTCATAACCACGTCTGATTAGCGCTCCGCCGCCCCTCCGCCCGGCTACACCCACACACACCCCGCTCACATGGAGAGCTCTTGACTCGAGCCCAAATTGAACTCTTATGCGCTCTACGTTTTGTTGTAGTCAAACTGCGACGGAGGATTTCATTGACGGCGCTCAGAGTGGCAGCAATCAGGGATTCTGGTGGTTATGAATCAGCGTTTGGAGACGCTGTCGGAAACATCTCACGGGCCACAGAGATGCCTCGCAAATGTATTTAGTTTTTGCAAAGTCACTGCCAGAAATAAAACCATAAAGAATAATCTAGAAGTCTTATTTTCTCCAGATCTCAACCAAGCACACCTCAAAATATTTAACACGGCTATAATGACGAGCTAACGACGACGGCTAGCCTCCAAACACACCATCCATACGAGCTGCTGGTGTCGGTGTGCTTCACTCAGACCACGGAGGGGAATCCTGGATGAAGAGCTACCTGTCTGGACGTCACGCTGCACTGATCATTATCTCCGTCATGACAGCGATTTCTGTTCATTTGTTCATTTGTATGGCTTGAAATGGAGTTTCACACCTGTCAGCACACCTTCCAGTGGCGTCTTCATAAATCCCAGCGTCGGCGCTCTAAACGAGCAAAACACGGCGCAGATAATCCATCCAACTTTATTGCACTTTCAAACTGATAATTAACGAGCCGTTAAAGGCGCAGCCCGCGGGTTTCTGATGTGTGTGTGTGTGTGTGTGAAGCGTGCACGCATCTCAGCATCAGTCAGATGAAAGCCTGACACTCGTTTTTTAATAACAATAAATCAAAGCGTGCACATGGCCGTCGCTCTGAGACGCACATAATCAAAAGCAGAGAGCGAGATGGCCAAACATCATGTCTAACGTCCCAACAAACTCAGCATCAACTGGTTCCAATTAGGATTACAAAGACATGTGCAGAGGATGAAGTGAACCCGTCCACCCTGCCTCCCTCTGCACACACACACTCATGAACACAACATTCTCCAAGTTATCCTTAAAAAATCTAAACTCAGATAATAAATCTGTTTTCATGGCTCTGTGTCTGTCCTTAAGCATGTGGAGGGAAACGCGCTGCACTGCCGTCCGTGTTGGTTTGAATTTCTCACTTCTTTCATTGCTGTTTAATCCAGTCACATCAGCTCCCCGAGCAGGTGAAGTCAGCCAAAGACTTTCCCACGGTCTGAGAGCGAATCCAGCGCCCCGAGCCCTTCCTGAGGGCCGGCCATCTGTCCGCTCTGTTTGGAGTGTGTTAGGGGGTAAAGCGTCAGCTGCATGACCAAATCCAACGTTCCAACACACACACACACACACACACCCCTCCTTCACCAAGAAAAGCCCAAAGCATCCATTCAGCTCAGCACACACACACACACACACACACACACACAGCTTGTGCCCAAACACAAACAAATCAACAAACAAACAGACAGATGTGACTCCTCGCATTCGGCTGATTTGCAGTCCAAAAGCGTCACACACACCTACACACACACACACACACACACACACACACACACACACACACACACACACACACACACACACACACNCACACACACACACACACACACACACACACACACACACACACACACACTCTGTTATTGTAACAAACATGCAGCTGATCTGACATTTCACCAGGTTCCTGCTAATTACAAACAACAAACAGTGAAGACGGCGTTCAGTCAGAAGCAGCAGCAGCAGCACATCCTCTCCTGAGCCTCGCTCTGAGGCTGAACGCTGCTGGATGAAGAAAGCCGTGATGAGGACGGTTTGTGCTCCACAACAAAGAGTCCGGCACATAAACCTTGACCTTTGCTCCCTCTGAGGATAAATCATCTGTGACTTCCACACAACCAAACAATCGAACCACAAAAGCAGCTTCAAACAGCACATTTGAGAACATCATTGCAAAAAAAAAACCAAAAACAGCATCTTACTTTGAATTAGGATTTGCCGCGATCATGTGACGCATTTCTTTCTTTCTGGAGCACATGCTGCCTCCCCCATCCCAAAGCGTCCCCCCTGCTCCTTTCTCCCTCCTCAGACTGACGTGCTATCATTTTATTTCCCCTCTCAAAGAGCGACTCTGCCGCTGGTGGATGTGGTCCTCGCCCCGGCCTGACGCATTTTTAAAATGCGTGACATTGCCTCTGTGGGAGCATGAGAACGGAGCTTCCTCAATAGTAGGGTCCCCATACCCGGCCCGTAACCATGGAAGCAGATGCCTGCCCTCCCGGCCCTCCTTACCTCCTGTCGATCGCGGGCTGTGAGCTGCTTCGGCAGTGAAAAGAGGCTGCGCCTGCCTTTCTCCTCGCTCTGACCGAACTTGCCCCACTCCTCAAAAGGAGCCATTGAACAGGTCACTGGTCTAGACTTGTTTGCACGGTCCAGGGAGCAGCCTTGATGTAACCCTTGCTCTCCTCTCTCTCTCTTTCTCTCTCCGCCTGCCACACCAGCCGCCCAGCGACTGCAGACTGTGGAGGGGTGGCGGGGGGACATTGGAGACGTGGATTTGAAAAGGAGCCCGTCCGATTTTGCCATTGTGCCTTTTCATTCATCGATCGAATGAATATCGAACCTTCTGTCCCTGCGTGTGTGAAACGGATAGCTTAGCAAGCATTTTTCTCCCCTCTCTGCTCTCAGGTCTGTCGTGGGCCCACAGCTGGGCTTTTATTTTCGCGCTGCTTTTTAAGAACGTCATATTTAATTAAAACAAATGTTTTCTCTTTAGTAATTCCTGCTAATTTAATCCTGACTTTTTGTGAGGTGAAAAATGCAGAAATGAGGTTTGGAGGATTTAATCACTGGAGGAGATTTTTTTAGGATATAATTCTAGTGAAATTTTATTTAATTAAACCTTTAAAAAATTAAATCATGTAATTGTGCAAAAAGTCAGAAACAGTAAATCCAGGAGTGAGCAGCTGATTTATTTATTTTTTTGTTGTAATCAGAAGTAATTAACTATTTAATTTTTAATGCCACACTTCTAAAACAAAGCTGAAGCATTTGTGTTAATTATTTAAATGCTGTGTGGAGGAAAACAGACGAAGCTTTAATTTAAGGATTCACAGAAAATTCTAGTCATTTTTGTTTTTTATTTTCCCACAGCATCAGTTTTATTTATAAAAATATAAAAATGAAGGTGTTTTGACTGCATCTGACTCAAACTACTAGTTTATTATTTTAATTCAAAATACAGACAGTCTGTCACGTCGTTGGCGACTGACACCAATTATTTTAAAATATAACGATTATTTGAAGGCAGTTAAAATTGTGTGTGTTTCTATGAAGGCGAGGCGTGTGCGTCTACACGCCGACCTCTCCTCTACACGCTTATGGATGCACGCGTGTGACAGGACGACGGAGAGACGAGCTCTGATGACAGCTTCAGTAAAAAGGTGAGACGATCAATGTCAGCGTATCAATATTGTTCATTCTGGGACGAGGCCTCATAAAGCAAAACTGGGTTTGGTTTTAAGTGACACGTGGTTTTAATTCATGACCTCCTTCCTTTTTGTTCCTCACTTGAAAATAGAGCAGAAAGGAAAAAAACTAAATGCTAAATTGTTTTTATAATTTATCAAAACAAATAAACAGAATTCTTCAACTATAATCAGTGATTTATTTCTACGTCACCGTGTTTTAAATATTCAGGAGGACAGATTCATCAGCTTCATCATTTCAACACCGTTTAGTTTCATAATAAGGGTTAAATATAAAGCAGGTAAAAGTGAAGTTGCTGTGATGGTTGTAAAGGTTCAGAGAGCCGAGGCAGCAGAGAGGAGCAGCTCCATGAGCTGGGGCCAATCAGAGGGGCAGGAGGGGAACAAAACGGGGCAGAAAATGAGCAAATTCAAAGGCAGAGGAAGGAAAGCAAAGGAACCAGTGAAGTAAGAACGCAAAGGGGCATTGTGTTCGCACAACAATCAGGGCTGCTCCCACAGCGAGCACCGGGCCGGCCTCCCAGAGCTGCTGCTGCCTCAGACCACATCCAGACCGGAGGGCTGCAGGAGGCAGGAGGTCCGTCACCCGCCTGGTGTGGGTTTATATGACATTAAATGATGGAATTAAAGAGAAACAGAAAAGAAAAAAAAACATTTCCAGTAATTAGTATTTAATTAGTTGTGAGAACCAAACCTTTTAGATGTAAATAATTCTGATAAATCAAACTAATGCTGGCTGCTGCTGATCCGTCCCTCTGTGACGTAGACGTAAAGCATCAGAACACCGACAACATCAGGAAACTATTTTTACTTTTATTTTCAATTGAAAGAAAATTTATAAAATCCTTAAAAAAAAATCATTTTAATTTTTTAGGTAAAACAAACTGCGATTATTTATCATTTAGACATTTAACTGCGACACCTTCCACTCGATAAGAAACGTCCTGAAATTAACTACAGACAAGTGCAGCGTTTCTAAAACACTTCTTCATCCTTGTGGAGCTGTGATGTGCAAACAGCAGAAACAATGGCGGCGATGGGGGCTGTGAGCTGGAGGGGCTCTGGAGGGAACCGACACGCAGCACAGCGACGGGTCGCACAAACCACCACAAACACAACCGACCGGCTCCTATTACACACAAACCGATATGTGACAGAGATACAACACACCAAATAAAATGATCTGAAGCAGAAGACATGAGGGAAGCCTCCAGCTCCACCTACAACCATCTCAGACTATTTCTAGAACGTGTCCTGAAATACCACACGATGAAATAAATACAGAAATAATATTTTTATTCCTTTTGCTGGAGTCTGTTGTTGTTGTTTTTCTGCAGAGAAGTAAATCCTAAAGTCAGACTCTCAGATTTGGCACCGTGTTCCTGTGTCTGTAACTAGAAGACAAGTAGAGCATAAACGCATTAGAACGATGACAAAGACCAGCGCTGGCTTTCTGTCTGCGCCACACACAGCCGAGCAGCAGCATCAGCGCTGGCAGATGTTCTCTGGAACATACAAGCGAGCCGGCGTCCCATCATCACCGTCATCCTGCCTGGAAACGGTGGCAGCCCAACGCCACCACGTCTGACCCCGAAGCAGCACGGCTAGCCGAGGACAAGCATGAGAGGCTCCCACGCTCTGGTTTGGGATGTTAGTCCTGGTCTCTGAGCTGATCCTGATGCAGATCGGACCGCCGGCTCACCGTGTGACACATCTGAGCAACTTCCACTCTAATGCACAGGAGGAGCTGGGCGGCTAAATGCTAATAAATATAAATATATGTATGTATATATATGTATGTGTACAGTCACCGTCAGACTGAGGGTTTTAAAATGTGTTTAAAGCAGCCTCTGGACCACAGGCCGGACTAATGAAATTCTTTTGGGGTTGCCAGGGCGACGGGCCTGAAACCTGGGAGATGCCTTTAAATTCAAATTAATTTACAAAAAGCATCAAATTAATTCCAAACAAAATAAAGCTTCAGCACAAATCTATTTTTAATAAACTACAAAAATCTAACCGTGGGGTTTTTAAGGAGGGACGTCGGCTTCAGACCCGAGGACGAATAAAAGGCACATCAGCATATCAACAGAACCGAGCCAGACGCCGGCGACCCGTTTGTCCCCTCTCAGGGCCACAAAGGCGAGCATCTCCCTCCCTGAGGTCAAGCCCATAGGCTGCTGCACAAAGCACCGAGGGCATCATAATCTCCTAAAGCCCCTGGAGCCGGCCTCAGCGCTAAGCAGGTCCACAACATCTTCACTAGACCCACGCTGCTAACGAGTTTAACTAATTACCACGTTTAAACAGTGACTTCCTGTTGATGTTTTACTATCTGGAGAAATAATGAAACGTGTCAGGTTGTGGAGTTATGGTGTCGTTTTAAGAATTTATGATGTGAAGGTCCAAACCGTGTGCTGACAGCGAGGCCGGCTCTCTGGCCACCACGCCGCCACCGCTAAAGTCAAACATGAAGCTGTGGAAGGTGCTTCAGAAGGTGGGCTGGAACAAAGGGCCCCCCGCCATAACCAGCACTCAAAGCACTGTTTAATTAGGTGTAGAGCAACAAATCCTCCCCATTCAGCGGCCGGACACTTGTGGTGCTGGAGTGGAGTGTATGGTGGCTGAAAGAGCGCCGTCATAACAGCGGAGGAGCGTCCCCTCCCTCACAAAGACGCTCACTAATTCACTAATGCCTGTGTGTTAACGAGCCCATCGTCTGCTTCTCCCACTCTTTGTCTCCTGAATGGGCGCTAATGGAGAGACAAAACACACACACACACACACACACACACACACACACACTCTGAGGCCCTCCTTCAACACGTTGCTCTTTTTTTAACTCCGGACACTCGTGCCTATAAGTTGGGCCACAACATGCCGGGCTTCAGCCACTCGTATTTTACATCCCGACCAGCACCGGACTGTGAAAACCAGAAGAACAGCAGAAGCTCCCGGGTAGGTTTAATAAATAACCAGCTGGTTTATCAAGTTAAATCTGCCAGAAAACAATTTAAATAAATTTAATATATGACTGACTAAATGTGAAACACCCAAATAAATATTATTGTGACGTGTAAAAGCAGATCTTTACAGAATTTGTGGAATAATAAAAAAATATTTTATAATTTATTATTTAATTAAAATGAACACAAACAGCATTTTGCACTTTTCATTATTTTGTAGTTTTAAATGTTTCAGTCGCTGAAATAATTGCAGAGATCATTTAAAAATAATAAAAAAGAAAAAAGGCTGGAGAGAAAAATAAAGGGTTCCTAAATTGAGGAGAGTTCTCCAGGCTCACTCTGGGTGACTGTCTGGGTTTATGAAAGACTAACGGGCCCAGGCCGGGGCTGGATATGGGTGGTGGGCTCTAATCCTGAAGGACAAAACCAGCATATCCACCGAGACAAATCTGGTTTGATGGATCCCTGCTGCTAGATCCAACCGCAGCAGCTCGGTCTGGGAGGCCCATTGTAGCGGCGACGCTCAGGAAGGAAACACGCTCAGAGTTTATTAGAGACGGGGACAGTTAAAAGACAATATTAATTCACAGACAGCAGCAGACGAGCAGCAAATGATCTTAATCCAGTCGAGGCCTCGTGCAGAGAGAAGGCAGAGAAATTCCTCCTGCAGCATGTATGTGCTCACAGAAAACCACGAAAAGCTGAAAGGCTGCAAAACATTGTTTTAATTTTATTATTATTATTTATTATTTTAGTGTAATTTATATTGTTTGATGTTTTAAAGTGAAATGTCTGATTTAACTGCAGCTATTCTGATAAAATAAAAAACCTGTTTGGAGATATTTTAAATTCAGATAATCGTGTAGTTTAAATTGTTAATTATTATAAAATAAATATTGTAACAAAATAAAAATAATTTTTAATTATTTCCTCATTTGACTGGTTGAACAATTAAAATGCATTTTTTTAAAAACCTGGTTGTTGATGCTAAAGGAGCTACAGACCGGCTCGGTGGGAAAAAAGAGGGAAGTGAGGGTTAATAAAATGAAGGAAGGATTTGTGAGGAAAAGCGAGGAGTGTGTTACGACAGCAGCGTCTCCTGATGTTAGCGTGGAGACGACAGAGACAACGACGGAGACGGAGACGGCGCTCGCTGCTCCCAAGTGCTCCACTGGATCTAATCGCACCAGAACAATTATGAGCATCTGCTTCTTCATCTTTCACATAAGCGTGTGTGACGGTATACACGTGTGTGTGTGTGTGTGTGTGTGTGTGTGTGTGTGTGTGTGTGTGTGTGTGTGCTGCAGCTCTCGGCCCGGCTGCGGTCCGAGGGCAGAGGCCGGGCAGCGCCTCTAAGCCAGCTCTGGGTCAGTCCAAACACTGGCAGCTATTCATGACCAGATCAAGTTGATGTGAGACTCTGTCCCTCCTCTGCCCCCCATTTCCATATGAATGTGGAATATGCTCAAAGAAAAAACACAAAACAAGCCGGATCCTCGTCCCGGGGAGCCGCTGCAGGCTCACAACACACACATTAGCATCCCAACAGAAACACTGGCATCGCAAGAAACATTTTGATAGAATAATAATAAAATAAAATAACATAAATGACGGTCTTTCCCACACCAGTGGAGCCTCTCTGCCTTTATCTGCTCCCCACACACAGCCACAGCTCGCCAAGGTCAGCGCCGCCATCAGCCTCGCAGCTTATGAATCAAAACAAAACGGCATATTTAGAGATGCTTTATCATGAATGGACACACACACACACACACACACACACACAGCCTCCCTGTATAAAGGCTGCAGCCAGACAAAGGGTTCGTCCTGAAAGACAAGCAGCAGGAAGCACAGACAGCCGTGACCGTGATGCTCACACACACACACACACACGCACACACACACATGTACACATCAACCCCCAAAAGCATGAAGCCATGTGGGAGTAGAATCACAGGCAGGAGGGTGAAGACGGGTCTGCATACCGTGGACGTCCAGTGTCTCTGCTACCTGGCAGGCCGAGGCGTCACCGCGACGCCGTCACGTGTTCGGACATGTGTTCTGGACAGACGTGGGCCTCGGAACACGCACACAGGCCGGGTCACACGCTGCTATTGTTCCGCTCCATCGCTGGGCTGAAGACAAACCTCGGTCCTGTGTGGCTGTTTAAAGGTGGGCTCAACCCCAGAGCGAGGAGGCCATCTATTACCAGGAGGCTGAGGGGAGGGGAGACCCCCAAACAGGGAGCCGCTCAGACAGCAGCCAGGTCCAGAACTACAGAGGAGGACCAGGAGGACCAGGAGGACCAGGAGTCTGACACACACACACTACAAACAGCTAAACACCTCCTCAGATTCTTTTTTCTTTTTTTTTTCTGTGTGACAAAATAAAACCGATCATATTTAGAAGGAGAACTGATTTGATCAGACGAGGAGTCCGACGTGTTTCCAGCAGCATCCTGGATGTGTTTGTGTTAAACAGAATCCGTCTGGTTGGATCTCGGCCTTCTGACCATCACATCCATTTATTACTGTGAATAACAACCAGCAGGAAAAATCCAAACTGCACATATCTGAGGACATTTTTAAAAATGAAAAATAAATTATAACGTTTTTATTATTTTGTTTGTTTGACTGTAAGTTGAGGGAATCTCTTCTTCTATAAGTGACTTCATGTTTTATTCTTTTCAGGCTTTAAGGTAATAAGCAGGTAAAATGAAAACTAAAGAAGTCATGAGAATAAAACAAATATTTAAAAAGATAAAACATCTGCAGTCTCACATGAGGAGCAGCCTCCAGTGGGGGGTCATAAGTTCTGGTCCATACTTAAATACATAAATGACTGATTATTATTTGTGTGAGATTCATAACAGCCTGGATGTGTGTGAGGACGGACTGAGATCATCAACAAAGCCCTAAACATGTCTGACCCGCAGAGGAAGGCAGCCCGGCCGCCATCCTGCACCAGCACCGCAGCCTAATTGAATTAAACGCATCCCGTGTGTGAGCTAACGGCATTAATGTAAATCCAGTCAGTGAGATTCGGCCTAGTTGCTGCTACAGCGACGTGTTTTCTTTGCCCCGGTTCTGTCCTCTGGTGGAGGCGAACGCGGGGCTCCGGTACCACTGCCGGGGTGTCGGACTCCCTGATTCACAAATACCTGTCAGCGCTAATCACTGGGCCGCAGCCAGATGTGTGTGTTTTTGTTTAGAACGAGCCAATCAGACGCCGGGGATTTTAGCCCCCCCTGGTTGGCCCGTTTAGGACACAGGTGATATTGGTTAGAACCGGACCTCCTTCGATTTACACAACGTGATGATATTTAACTGAGTTTGACTCAGCTGACGTCGGCCCGTCCTGACAAACCTCAGCTGCTCGCTGAGAGTTATAAAAAATGGACGCTGCTGTGATTTCTTTTCCATGTGTGGACATCAGTCCAGTCTGGTTACCGTCAGCCCGGCGCCGCCACCTGTGCACGGGCCCTCACGTGATAATCACAGGGAGGGATCTGGACCTGATGGTGGGTCCTACCTACAAAGAGCGCTCGGACCGCTTTGGACAGAAAAGTCACTCCAACAGAAACACAGAATGCTGGTACGAGACTTTAAATCACAGAAACCCAGACTGGGTTTTTGAGAGAGCGGGGACTAAACGAAGGAAGGGGGACTTCTGGACGACGTCCCACTGGGCTGCTCCGGTCCTGACTGAGTCATAGTGTGCGACCCGCTCCAGCAGCACGCCGGCCTCTGCCAGCTACACAAACAGTGCGAGGGAACATGACATCACCCCTCTATCATCCGTGAGATACGCTCGCAGTTCAGCAGGTTCAAGTGCTGGATGCAGATGGAGGCTGATGTGAACTCGCTGAAGCAGGAGATCCTCCACATCACAGCCGCCTCTTTCAAACTTTCCCCGGAGCGCCGGCGGCCCGCTCAGCACACACTGGAAGTCATTACAAGGGGATTGTGTTACAGTTTGGTTTGAAGCAGGTTTTTTTTTTCCACCACCAGCCCCCTCCTACTAAAAGCAGAGGCAGCAGTGTGACCAGGCTGGATCTGAAGGGAACGCAGCCTCTGTGGGCTCCAGCAGGCATGTGGAGGATGTTCCCTCCTGGAAGAAGCACGCCTCGCTGGGAGTAAACAGTCTGTCCTCCCTCTGGGCGGCTCATCAGCTCCCGCCTGCAATCACCACGTCTCCAGTCCAACACATTTCATTACACCCTCTCCACATCACGCCCGGCGACGGCTAACACGCAGAAATGATTTTGGATTTCGTCTGCTTTTGATAAACTGACCCCGACGTGGAATCCAGTCAGCAAACAAGTGTTGTTTTTATTTAATGGGTCGGCCTCAAAACGGGGCGTCATCACCGCCACGTAAAACCGTCACGACCCCGTTGTGGATTTTTCAATTTACCTATAAGATGAAAACCAGCAGCGTCTGACAGGAAAAGCATCAGGAGGAAAAACCAGTGGTCCACCATGTGGCCCACAATCTATTCATTGCTCCCGTTTAATTTCTTTTGGGTGCATAATCCTTTCAGTTTCAATAGCAAATTTAACAGTCCCCAAGGCCTCAGCACCAGACTGGTCAATACAAAACCAGACAACTAATTACTGAGCACACCGAGCTCTCCTCCTCCTCCCCCACCTCCCTCTTCCTCCTCCTCCTCCTCCTCCTCCTCCCTCGCTCCTCTCTCTCTCCAGCAGCTGTGGGGTTCATGTACACAAGAGCAGCAGTCAGGCAGTATTAGGTTTCCACTTCCCAGATCTCCCTTAAAAGCCTGTCCCATAATGGCCCTTCAGTCACACAAACACGCATTGGGTTTCATAGAAAAAGAAAAAACAGTTGGACGACCACATGTGAATATACAGACGCTCACTTAAAGATTCTTAAAATAGAGTTTGTTCGTCTCGTTTGTTTTCTGTTGGTTGCTCAAGTGATTCTTTTTTTTTTTCTGATGCAAAAATAAAAACAAATAAAAGGTTAATTGTCTTCATGGAGCTGCTTCCTGGCGGCTCGACAAGCCCGAAGCAGATTAAATGTTTACGGAGAGACAACGGCGTAAATGTTCATAACGTGGAGCGGTTAAGCAGTAGCTTTAAAAGCGTGTAATTACCACGTAATTGACGCCTTGTTTTCAAGTAATAAATTAGAGCACAACTTGACAGGCTGTTTGGCTCATAAAAACGCTAAAAGCTGACCTACATGTGGATCGGCCAGCGGAGCTCAGACCTGCAGCCAGTCAGCTGGAGGAAAGAAATGGGTCATAATTTAAGCACCACGATTTCTTTGTTGTTTCTTTCTTTTTTCCTTTTTTTGAACCCTTGATGTGGGATTTAGGTGCTGTGATGAGTGTTTATGATCTAAATGATTATTGCATCAACTGCAGCAGTTTAATTGATGATGAAAATAATTATTAGCTGCTGTTATGCCTGATATGTCTCGTTTTAAATCAATTAAAGCACAATTACAGCAACATTAATGCTCAATTTACAAGTTAAAATGTAAAAAAAAATATCTATATATATTTTTAAAAATCATGCAAGAGAAAATGATTATTTTACAACCTTACAACGGATTCTGATGCGGAAGGCTAATGCTAATATTTTTGGCTGATGTGAAACCAGGAGTGGATGCATATGGTGCCAGAACCCTCCGCTGACCCGCTGACATATGGCGCCGGTGCTGTTTTTAGTGAAGATGAGAAAGAACTTATCCTCGGCTTCCCATGAGTAAATACCCGGCTGTGACAATGATAACACGGTCATGATAGCACGCCCGGCGCTAGCCCAGCGCTAGCCCGGCCCCGTGTCGCGTCGTGGCTGCTGTCCTGCTCTTTACGGCCTTCCTCTGCAAACACTCTCAAGGCTTTGATCATGACCCGAACGCACACCGGCAGCCCGGCGCAGCCCCTAATTTGCTGATGGGTTTAAAAAGTCCCTCAGTTAAGATCACTTCCCTCAGATAATGGGACGAGTTGCCCCCCGGTGACCTGAGCCGAGGCTCCTTTGTCTCACTGCTAATGTTTGCCTTCGCCCATTGTGTCTGCATTATCCCACACCTCCACCCCTCCTCGCGCCGCAGCCTCGACGCGACTGCCCTAAAAGAGGAAATGCATGGAAGCCATTTCCCAGAGTGCCCCTGAGCCCTGGATGGGCTCCCCTCCCCCTCGCCACCCCACCACCCAGAGGCCGGGGTGGTTAAAGAAGCCGAGCTGTTTAAAATGGTGTGGGGAGGCTCTGGTGGCTGGAACCGCCGGGCCCGACACACACACAAGCCAGTGGTTTCACAAAGAAGTCCTGCACCCCCGACCCGACCCAACAAAGTCCTGTTGGCTCAGCGACAGGCAGACTAATTGCCTCTGATCTCTTGACCCAAGAAACCAAAACAAACATCTAAAAATGGCCGAAACACAAAATGAGATAATAATTTATATTTAAATTGGAAGCACAAGAATCAGCACTTTAGTTGAAACAAGGCGTTTAAAGAGCAGCGGTTTGATTGGATGCTGGACATGTGATTTAAATCTAACTGCACATGGACATGAGATTATTTTGTGTTTATAATTTAATTCCATTCTTTCCTGTAGCCGTGGAGCATCTGTGTGAGGTGAAAGGAGGAGCGTTTTGACAACAACATCACTACATCTTCCTTGTTTCAGCTCTTTGAGATGGTTTGTGGTTATTATTCATTTATGGATTCTCTCACTCAAAAGCCAAACTGATCGCTGGATGTTTTAACGGTAAAGGATGAAAACACACTCACTTTGTCTTGCTTTAGTCTTTTCCTTTTTTTGTGAGTTGCTTTGCGTCAGAGGGACAGCTGGGTCAGAAATGGATCGCTGCTATAGGGACACACCGTCTCCATCACAGACATGACATCACCCCGTTTAGAACCGACCCGCTGGGGGCCGTCTGTGCCAGAACCCACTGCTGTTTGTGTGCGAGCTGCAACTTTGCTTGTTTTGCTTTAATATGGTTTAAAGTTCAAAGACCAACATGCTGCTCTGCTTTCCTCGTTCATGTGGTAATAATGGGTTGAACTGAAGATGCAGCCACGAGTATTAATGAATCACAGCAAACATCTGTGTTGTTTTCCACCAGCGATGCCCAAGACTTGGCTCCAGTCATTAATAATTCAATAACGACTGACTTATGATGCATATCATCTGTCATCATCGTGGTCTTAGTGTTGGATGACACTCTGCATCCATCTGCCCTGGATGCTGTTGAGCCGACTAAATCATGCTAACGGCCACAAAGCCATGACTTTCCTTTACTGTATAAATAAAGTTTCAGCAGCTCGTGTGACTCCCTGCAACAGATCAGGTGTGCTCCATGATACCTGCCTGCAGAGGGAAAAGTCTTTAGCATCACAACATTACTCGACATCTGACTTTAAGTTGTGGCGGTTCAGTGCCGCTGCTGTGAAGCTTGTGAAGTGCTGAGAAATCTCTCGGTCCACAACGAGGCCTCCGTCCAGCCACGGCGCTGCCCAGAGGCCTCGACCACACAGGTTCGTTAAAGACAGAAATGAGGTTATTGTCAGCGTACGGAGCAGCAGGTTTGTGTACATGCTAACAGACTGGAGCATCCCTAAAATCACTGTTTCTGAAAGAGTCATGACAATCAGCTGTTACTCAACCAGGAGGGAAGAACCTCCCAAAAACCATCGTAATGTGATCTTTGATTTCCTGATATTACGTGGAGTTGCCAACCAAAATCTGATCCAGAGACAAGCGGTCCAGCTGTGGACACATCAGGGCGACACCACGGCTGCATCAGCACTAATACGCCTTTTAAAACAAAACAATCCCACATCCAAGCACTTTAGCACCTTCTGAGAAATAATCCCAGTCCATACTAAGACGCCTGAAAACACACATCACATGATTGTTCACCTGGTATGCAGGTGTGTGTGTGAGCGCCATGCAGCTGGTTGGTTGGTTGTAGGAAGTCCTACAGAAGAACAGAAAAGGCAAAAAGAAAGAGCTGAACTGCTCAACAGAGACAACCCAGCCAGCAGTGATCCGCTCCATGTTGAATCAACTGGAAGTCAAGGCCGGTGTCGTTGTTTTCTTCTGGAAACGGGTCACGTGATCGGCGCCGGATGACTCAGGGAACAGCACGCGGTGACGGGTTGGACCCATTCAGAGAGCAAACATGCAGAACGCAGCCCCGGAGCGTTCACACTAAAACACAACCAGCAGCATTTCCAAACGGGTCCATTTTAGTGGTAGAGCAGCGCGGACACGTAGCATCAGGTGTGTGTTTTAAAGAGAAAATATCAGAGTGTGGATGTAGCCTGAAGGTTGCATGGACCTCCTCCTTCTGGACCTCCTCCTTCGTGAATCAGATGGACGACCACGTTGGGAACACTCAGCTCTGTAGGCTGGTGTGAGGATAATAAAGGAGCCATCATCTAAGGCTGGTGAACAAACCGAAGAGATCTTTCTATGGAAGTCCTGACTGTGCCGGTCTAAGTCCTGAGAAAGGAGAACGGTTCTGAGACAAGCCTCCTGTTTCCGTGGCCTCCAGGGTTATGAACTCCTGCTGCATGAACAGCTGCATTGTTGGAGAAGCTTCTTGAGCAGAGTGGAGTCACAGTAACACACTGTGTGCCCACGTTAGTCAGCAGAACCCAGCTGGAGGCGCAGACCTTCACCCGTTGTCTAAAGCCGGACTTGGATTTGTCGCTGGTGAGCGAGGAGCTGAGCTACGTCACTGAGGCTACGTCCCGTTTATTCTCATGTTTACAGCAGAAGCAGCTCTCCAGACAGACCTGAGCCGGGTTTGTTTCTCACAGTGGAGGCAGAAGGTGGGACGGCCTGGCTGGATGCTGCAGGAGGCCGACCCGGCTTCCACTCCGGTAACTGGATCATAACCCGGGTAAGGCAATACTCGGATTATTGGGACTGTCATACAAACATCTTAACAAAATTATCCTGCTTGCATTAAGCTGGTAATCGGAGAAAGCACAACTCGATCTACACAGATGGATTACCCCCATTGATTTTTAAATGACTGTCGGCGTGTACGTGGCACAGAACCGGCTTCACAGGTGGCCCAAAACGTACAGAGAGACCACGTGTTTGAGGAAAGAGTCACGTGAGCAGCAACAGAACCGATGCATTAAGGTGTGGTCCAAACGGATCAGCACAAAGTTCCCTGGTTGAACTTTTACAGAGGGTTAGGGTCGTCCTCCTGGACTGAAGCAGCAGCAGCACAGTAAACTGTACTAAAACCCTGACATGGACTACAGTATAAAGCTTGCAGCTCCTCTCCTGGTGAGTGACAGAAGAGGAAGCCGCCTCCTGTTTCCTGCTCGCTTTCTTCTCTGAGTTTCTGTTTCCATCCTGAATGGCACCTCCGTCACTCACACGGCAGCGGCAGGCGAACAACTAATAAATCACTGCGACTAAGTGAGCTTTTCCTTTTCACTGCTCGCACCCAACGAGCGGGCTAATTTATAACCAGAGGAGGCGCGCAGGAGGAGCTAAAATTGGCTGCGGAGGTCAGCCGGGTTATCTGGCGATACGTCTCCGCATAAAGGACGGCAAACAGCGACGAGCAGCTGCAGACAAACACCAGAGGAGTAGCAAAATAAAACATGCATCTAGAGTCAGATCATCCTGATGAGAGGATGAAGAGGCTGAACAGAGATCCACCAAACACTGCTGCTCTTCTTATTTAAGTAAAAAAGTTCCTTCACCAAAAAATGCTGCTTAAAACTTTATTATTCACCACGAGAGCTTGTAAAAATATGAACGTGACCGACAACACACACACTAAAGTGATTTGTTTTTCACATTAAACACTCTGATCAGCTTCTTGAAGCCGATCAAAGCAGCTTCAGAGTCGCGCTCGTCACAAAAATGAGTTCGTTTGGACTCTCGGCTTATTTTAAAAACATGTGCTGAGTGCTGAGAGGAACGACGAGAAAGTCGGTCAGAGCTCCGGATCGACAGGAAAACAATCCAAACAGCAGACGGGTCGTGTTTCTGTCTGCAGCCGTGATGAAGCTCAAACAAGAAGAAGACAACTTTCTGACAGCAACTTCTCGAGTCCTCGTTAAGGTTCTGCTGCTTCATTAGATCCTGACCTACATGCCCGAAATAGAGAACTAGATTCTGCAACAGTTTGTGTGTATTTTTAAAAGAGCTGCGCTGGCGCCTGAAATCCAGCGAAGCTTCTGTGCACACGATGAGTTAAACCGACAGGCACAGCCCGGCTCCTTAAAGGCCTAAAACCGCCGCTCACAGGAGGAATGAGCCCGGTTCTGCCGGTCGAGACGCTCCGGCCCACGTTGCTGAGACGTCTGATGAACGGAGGGAGTCGGGCTGAGAGGCGGCTCACAGAGACGAGGGAGGAGGTCAGAACCCAGAACCGTCGAGGTGAGACGCATAAATCACAGCTCTGAAGTTCAACACCGTCCTGAACTCAGCTCGCTTCACACCAAAGTTCTGTCCGGGTTCTAACAGGAGGTACTCTGAAGGGACCAGAACGTGTCTGAGGTAAAACCACCGACCTCTAAAGAACATCCTCCTCTTATAGAATATATTTAAAGGAGGGGAAATGAGATCTTTGTCAGGTTTATTAAAGACCAGTTAGTTCGTTAACGCTCAGCTTTGTTCACATTAAGAACACAAAGGTTTTAAAACACGTTATCATTTACTGTAATTCATCCTAAAACATTCACCAGCAGTCTGTCATCACTGAGAATATAATAAAATCTACGGTAACTATCCAGTCAGAACCAGACGCCTGGTGTCCACATGCAGGTCCAGAACTCCTCCTCATGAGCTATTGTTCAGCCCAGAGTTAGTTTGCAGCTCCTCCGACCTGCTCCAGCGCCGTGCAGCTCATAATGTGCAGCAGCCATCCTTCTAGCAACGCCGTCCAACACATCTGAATTCCTGAAGCATTTCATCAGGGCTGAGGAAACCCAGAGCCAGGCTTCATGGAAACCTTCATGTTTCACTCAGACTAAAACGAGCTTCTCAACACATTTACCACCGAGTTAGTTTGATTTAAAAAAACAACACAAACTTCTGAAGTCTGCACCAAACTGAATCCATCCATCAGATCGATACGAGGCCTCCACAGCGGACCTCCGTCCAGGCAGCTCCAACCGGCTCTCAGTGACCACGTCAGGACCAGAAAAAGTTTTCAGAGCCTTTGTGCCGCCTGAACCGAGCGCCGCTCTCTGTGACCCCTCCACATTCCCTTCCCCCCGCCGGCCTCCATCGCTCCACCTTGACCCTCAGAACTCGGTGCCAATTCAAAAGCCCCTCTTTATGTCGTGGAGCTCACAAACCGACCGAAGGGAAGAAAAACACCGGCTTGTTTCTGCGCCTAAAAACTAAATAATAAGTCCAGAAAAACCCACGGACGTCTGAGGATCGTCAGAACTTCCAGAGAGAGAGAGAGAGAAGGAGGGCAGCACTCACCACGTAGATCCTGACATCCACGAATGAAAGATTCCTCTCTTGTCTATCTCCGATCCACTTCCATGTTTCTGAGCTCCCATATGGCACCCCCCCAGCCCTCCGACAGCCAGAAAGCAGAGAGTGCGACAGAAAGAGTGAGAGAGGGAGTGAGAGAGAGGGAGAGGGGGGCATTAGTCCTGGTGTGGAGATGGAGGGGACTGTTGCAGCTGTGCACCCCCGTCAGTACCTCCTCAGATCCAGTCCTCTGCTCCATGTGTGTCTGCAGCACCGCGGAAAAAGGCAACGGAAACAAAGTGATCCTCTTACAGCCCGCCCGGAGAAAGAGAGAGAGAGAGAGGGAGAGGGAGGCAGCCGGGGAGAGGGCGAGGGAGGAAGAGAGGAACATGCAAAAAAAAAAAACAACAAAACCAACGAGGACGAGCAGCAGAGAGCTGAGAGGAGGCCGAGACCAGAACAGCAGGTTCAAGTTTGAGCCTTTCCTTCACTTAGTGGTGGAACTCTGCCGGCCGAGTGGGAGGGAACAAGCAGCAGCAGCTTCTAGGAAGGCAAGGAAACAGACCATAATACCTTCCAGCTTCTTTCAACCCCCACTTCTCCCTCCCTCGCTCGCTCTCTATCACTCTTTCTCTCTCTCCGGTAATAAGCCGGCTGCTGCAGCAACCCCCTCCTCCGGCTGCTGGAATGCAAAGCAAGAGTTTCAAGAGGCCCAGTTAGACAAACCTCAGAGTCACTGCACCTTGACCCGTGGGTCAGACGACGCAGAGAGAGAGTGTGTGTGTGTGTGTGTGTGTGTGTGTGTGTGTGTGTGTGTGTGCAGAAGGGGCGGGAAGTTTTCGTTGTGTCTGCGTACACTGAGATTTGTGGGGCCAGCTTCGCCTCAGCAGATCACATAACCGAGCAGCCGCTTGGCGTTGGAGATAACGCCGCCGTACGCTCGTCACAGCGTCACGCCGGCCGCCGTGGCGTGCTCACAATAGCTGCCTTCAGTCCTGCTGTTGAAAGAATATGACGACCTTAAGTCTCAAACCTGCACCGGTGTTCGTGGCGTTTTACTAAATCAGACGTCTGACTGGAAGAAGCTGAAGTCATGTGACCTCACACAGCTGAGGTTTCTCTACTCGTGATAATAATCGTTACTAACGAACATTTTCAGACACGCTGGGAGACAGCCGGAGCTTTTTGGGTTTTTTTTTTTCTTCTTCTTCAGATTTTAGATCAGTGGCCGTTACACAGAACCGGGCTGGGTTTTGTTTGGACGGCCTGCAGAAACAAGCGTTTAAATCCCTCCAATCAGGCGGGCCTGCGTGGTTTGAATGGGAGAAGCTGGTACTGTCTGCCGGTCGGGGCCCGGTATTGTGGCTGTTCTGCATGTAAAAACCTTTTCTTCAGATTCATTCAAGTGTCCCCTCCTGCCCTCTCCCCCCGCAGCTCACACAAATCCTCACGTCCTTTCAGACATCTTCTGCTGACGGTCACGGTGGAAGGTGGAGGAGGAAACAGGAAGCCCGTTTCAGACGTAGGTCACTTCTACATCCAGACTTAAACCCAACAGTGATGCTGAGAGACGCAGCAGAACATCAGGCTGTGGACACTGCAGACAGGAACACCAAAAACAAAAAGGTTAACGAATCAGAATCAGAAATACGTCACTGATCCTCTACAGGGGAAACTGTAGGAAACTGCTCCCAATCAAAGTCTTAAAAAGTAAAGATATAAAATCAAAAATAATAATCTGAAAATAAAATAGAACACAAAATAAACACACATTCTTGCTGTTATAAGAGTAGATAAAATATAATAATAATAATAATAATAATAATAGTACTGCTGTTTGTGTTATTGCACATAATAATTATAACAATAATAGTAACAATACTAACAACAATAATAATAGTAATAGTAATAATAATAATAATAATAATAATGATGATGATAATAATAATAATAATAATAATAATAATAACCACTCATCAAACTGTTCTAGTAGCTCAGAGGCTGATTTATGATTCTGTCTATGGTTGACTATATTCTAACCACTACGTTACCCTGATGTTTGTGGTGGAGCTCAGGACTCAGCCTGAGGACTGAGGGCTCACCTGTCTCAGGTAACAGTGGGACCATCACATGGCTGCTGTCTGCAGGTGTTTCATGAACACAGAGGAAGGATTCCAGACCCACGCTTAGCAAACCCTGGATTTTATTTACTATCAATCTGTCCTCTTCTGTCTGGACACCAGTAAAGTTTTGGGGTTTTTTTGGGACGTTTTATTTACTGAGAGACGTGACATAAATGAGTAAAGCTGTGCTGGTGTTTGTATGTTAATGTGACTGGAGACACTTCAGACTTGGTTGAAACTGTAAATGGCAGGTCCTGAAAGGGGTTTAATAAACTCCTTCCTCTGACCTGCATGTGATGAAGTAGAGATTTATAGTTTAAAATTCCATGTGGACAATAGTGCATTTAAAATAATAATAATAATAATAATAATAATAATAATAATGTAATATAGAAATAAAACCTCCTCATCAGGTCACTTCTTACCAGCTGGTCATTCACGTTTCGGGCCGGCGCTGAGAGGAAACCCTGTTAATGGGGATGATGTTCTACATTATGCATCCAGGCTCAGCTGTGCTTCTGCCGTGAGGTGTAACGAGGTAACGGATCCCACATCAGAGGAGGAAGCTCACGTACCACCAGGTTATCTGCATTTCTGATCAGATAAATAAATAAGATAAAATATGTGCTGGTGATGGAAGGAAAATAAAGAACTGTCTGGATGTGTGGTTTATTTTTAATTTGAGCCGCCGGTTTCTCGTGACGATATCGATATTTCTGTTTTAATGCTTTTAGCCTCCCAGGTACACGATTAAAAGATTTTTTAAAAAGGAAATAAAAAGCAGGAGCTGCAGGGAGAAGATTTCTGGTCAGTAAAAGGTTTTCAGTGTTCCACGAATATGGAAAAATTCAGTCGCACAAAAAACAGACGACAAACGCTCTGCAAACGTTCTGCAAACGTTCTAATAATTAAAACAAATGTGTTATTTATCTAATTCAGACTGTTCTGTTCTAAACTATGATTAGAACATAAACCACATTTTTAACGATTTGTTGAGTGTAAAAAAAAAAAGAAGCTTTTATTCTTCCCAGAAATCTCTGCGTCTCATTTAACCGTCTGTATTAAATCATTCATATTTAATACCAGCTGAGGATTAACTTTGGTCCAATCTGGTGAGTCTCTCTCACCGGCTATTAAAAATTCAATTAGGAACCCGTGTTTGTGGTGAGAAGGCCTCCAGGTTTCATCTCCTCCGTCCTGACGCTCACTGATTCTTCTTCTGGGTTATTTTAATGTGGGTTTTTTTTTCCAGTATTGTTCTGCTGACAGACACGAATGTTCACCTACAAACCAAACTGACAACCATGAACTGAATGGACAGAGCTTCACACCTACATCAGACAGAACAAAGCTCTCCGTTTGGTTTGGACGGCACCACGCTCACTACATCACTGGAAGCTCCACAACAGTCTGGCTTATTTATCAGATTGTGGTTCCAGGATGTGAACAGTTCATGATCTGGTCTGAGGAACATGTGAGTCCACTTCTATCATGACCTTAAACCTTCACAGATGAACTCTACCATGATGATAACATACCATCAGAACCCGTTTCATACTGACTGGACACTGACTTCTCCTGCTGTCCGTTTAATTGCTGAAATGTTGCTTATAGTAGGAAAAAAGGTGGAGAAAATATTAATGAACGCTGTTAGCTCAGTCTTTAGCTCATTTCTACCCCATGATGAAAAATACTTTATTTATTCCAGAAGGGAAATTCAATAATGACATCTCCTTCCTCTCGTATATCCAAATGTCTAAAAAAAAATCAACTAATCTGCATCACTGTTTGTTCTACTCTCGTGTTGGACGCTCAGATTTATCAACACAAAGGATAAAAACACCGGTATATTTTAATTTCTAAACGTATTTTAGGCTTTCTTCTTTTTTATTTACAGGTTTTCTAGAACCGAACGGGGACAGAAAGCTTCTAAACTCCCTCCACCTGCAGAAAGACCTGAAACTTCAGGAGCTGCTCTCGTTAAACACATTTTAAATGACTCGGAGGCAGAACCACCAGGCTGGAGATGTTTGGACTCACGATTATTCTGCTGGTTTCTGATCTTTAATATTTCACCGTGTGTTATGACGTCTGTCTCGGCCGGGACGCTCTTGTAAAAGAGACTTTTCCTGGTTAAATAAAATAAATAAAATAAATAAATGTACTTACTGTCGTGGCTTCTCGGGGCCCTGAGACAGAACAGAAACAGTGAAGTTATTACCGACACCTGCCGTGAACATGGTGACTGATTGATTTGAACAAACCTAATCAGGTTTATATTTAAGCTTAATCAATAAGCCTCGTCTGCGTTACAGTCCCTATAATAAACAGCATCAGTTAAAATGTCTGTGATCAAATTAAATCAGTTTTATTTTATGCATTTTACTATGATGCTGTTTTTTTTTTTTTTACACCTAAACTAAAAATTGCTGCCAAAAGTTTTAAAAATATTTACATTTTATTTAATTATTGAGACAGCTTCTTATTCAGCTACTATCAAAGTGACTGTGATTCTTCCTAGCTGTTTGTAGACCTTCACTTCATTTATATTTAAATGTTAAATCTCCATCAGCTCAAACTGAACCTGAATCAGCTCTAAACAGAGAACGAGGCCTGAGTTTGAGGAACAGCAGACCTCCAGAGACACGCTCACATTTTTTCTTTAACATCCAGATGAGCTGGAGTGTGTGTGTGTGTGTGTGTGTGTGTGTGTGTGTGTGAGGCGCTCCGGCCTTTTCTTATTCTTCTTCCCTCTCTGCAGGCACCAGAGCAGCATCTCCAGCCTGCTGCTGCCCTCTACAGGCGGCACAGAGACTCGCTCACATCCGATGGGTTCTGGAACAAACCCGGTGCCGGTCGCTGCTCATGAGTCTGTGGAAGAATTAAAGCTGCAAGAAACACCAGACGTATGTCGTGAGAGTCTACGTGACTGATTTCCCGTCTGACCCGATGGAGACGAAGCGCGTTAGAAGCTGCTCTTACTTTAAAATGATGATTAGAACTTCTTTATGCAGGACTTCCTGTCCCTCAGTGGACAGGAAAGGTCTCACAGCATCCGTCTGTTTG
The DNA here is from genome assembly GCF_000690725.1 of Stegastes partitus. Taxonomy (NCBI): domain Eukaryota; kingdom Metazoa; phylum Chordata; class Actinopteri; family Pomacentridae; genus Stegastes; species Stegastes partitus. Next base: position 186,076 of record NW_007578418.1, on the reverse strand, counting down.
ATCCTCGACGTGTGACGCCATCGCTGGTAGATTTCACATCAGATTGTGGATCCTCAGACCTTTGAGAGCTTCGTCTCTTCATGGGAACATGTTCTAATGCTGCATGCACGGCCAGCCTGGACTCATGAGGAACATGTGGACAGACAGGACATCTGAATAAACTGTAGGACATCAGTTCAGTAACGTCTGAGCTGTGGAACGACATCCCATCATCACTAAAAACTGAAATCCTGCTTCACTGTGTGCCTGATAGATCATGTATCATAGAACTTTACTCACCAACATCAGGCTGCTGCTGCGTTTTCTGTGGACAGAAGAAGAAATAAATGAGTGATCACAAGTAAAAGAGAACGCACTGCTGTCCTGACTTCATACCTCGGTTCAGTTCATCATCATGTCCCAGGATGAACACAATGTGATTATACTGAATCTGAAGAGGATTCCTGACAAACTCAGCTCAGGTTTAACCCTACAGGTCACTCCCAGTCCAAACTGGAGGACTAGAAATCTGACATTTATTCTAATAACTGACGTATCATCCTGTGGACCTGTGAGGCTGAAGCCTGATGTGACACGAACATGAACCCGTTAGACGAACACGCCTCCGACGGCATCATGTGTCTGGACAGAAACACAAAGGAATGCAGAAATAATCCAGGTACACCAACCAGCCACAATCGTTCTCATGTAAAAGCACTGGATGAAAAAACACCGATGATTTCCAGCCGGTGTGAGTAACAGAACCGTCGACCCACTTCCACATCCAGTGGATCCACGGAGCCGGTACCTGCTGAGCCTCCAGAGGGATGAAGGTTATTAGAAAACACTACAGTTCTGTGACTGATTTCTGCATTTCTCCTGTTTGATGGCACGAAAAAAATAAAGAAAACGTCTTTCAGTGAAGAGAAATCCACTTAAAAGCTTTTAACAGAGAAACGAACGGCAGAAAACTAAAGTCTTCAGAAAGTCCTCTGATCAGAATGAGGTTTGGTTGTTGAATGTTTGTTTGACTGGACCCGGCCGGTGGTTTCCTCCGTTGTTTTAGCACAAAGTCGGACCTAAAGGAGGGAGAAAGAGTTTTAAACTTAGCGACGTTCTGGGAACGTCCTGGAAGTGTTTGTCTTTATCCCTGTGGTGAATGTACCGCTGACTTTATGGATGAATTATTTATCATAACACGTTTCATACAGACTCCATATTATTACAGTGTCATTTAACACATGAGAGAACACACAAGCAACGGGCTGTTCATTTCCCCCAATTAGCAGTCATCTAATGATAAGTAATTAAGTTAGCTAGCTTACAAGCTAACGTAGAACAGAATAGAACTTTATTGATCCATCTGGTGCAAACCTCAGGAAATTGTTGTACTAGAAAACAACAACAACACAGCATGGTTGATTAACAGAATCAAACTGAATTATTATTATTATTGTTATTAATATTAATAATAATAAAAATAATAATAATAATCATAATATAGTTTTTAGTAGTTTATACACTCAAACAACACTTAAAGCGTGTCCATGTGGATTTATTCAGTATCTGTCATTTAATACAACAAACTACCTGCTGGAGGAACGTTTAACAACAAACCTGTTAAACCATTTAAGAAGAATAATGTAGAAACATGAACCACCTGAAACTTCACCTTTATAAACAGATTAGCATTTTTCAATGTGCAAATTAAGTTATATTATTAAAAAATATTCAAATTTGCATAAACATCCAGAAGACAAAGTCAATCAAACCTCTTTGGCGTTTGGATCATGCTTAATAAAACCAGACTGAATGTAAACGTTTTCTGTAAAAACCTTCAGAATATAGAAATGAATAAAACTGGAGAGTTTGTGTGTAAATGCTGCATATTTTCATTGGAAACCACTATAGAGAGATAAAAACTTTAACTATTTATATTCTAATATTTTCTGTACATATCACTCTGTATATAAGGAGAAGTCATTAATTCATCATATAATGTCAATAAAGCAGATTCTGATTGTTTAAAACACAGGTATCACCCTGACACCTCCCAGTTTACCGCTGACATTCATCTAATTTAGTTTCTACATGTTTCCAGATAGTAATCAGATTACAATATCAATGAACTCATGGATCTCCGTTAAACGGACACTGAGGCCTCTGATGCTGATATGATGCAACATGTCAGGGGAACAAATATGACTGAAGATCACATAGAAACACAGAGAAAGTATGTTTAGGGTCTGATTGTATTTACTGTGAATAACGAGTGTTTGAGACGAAGTGTGAATACCTGTCTGTTGTCCACGATGCACGATGGATGATTCGACCTACAGGCTTCATCTCAGACATTTCATTGATCATATGTGATCAGTTCATGGCTCTGTCTCAACCATGAAGGCAAAACCTGCAGACAGACGTCTTCATGGGAACGTTTAGGTGTCGCAGTAACTCAGACCGCTCTGTGGACAACAGCGGGCAGCGAGGTGGTGGGACGGTCGCAGCTTTGTGATTGTTTTACATGTAATGTGCTGATCATCACCTCCATCTGGGCTGTTGGGACACTAAAGTCACCCAAAGTCCCAGTTCAGGCTTTGGAACTGTAACTGGACACATGTTTTTATTTTCATACAGTTCTCATCAGAGTTGGCATAAAGAGAAGAAGCAACGACTAACCTCTACTCAGAGACACTCGTTATGTTTAACCCTTGATTAGATGTTGAGGTGAAGCTGTTATTATGTTTTACTTCTATTATTATTATTCTGTGGCCCTGTGATGAACCTGCCTTCACCTGGAGACAGCTCCTCACCACCCTAGTGAGGACTAAGGTGTAGAGATGATGGATGGATGGGTTATTATATGTGTCTCTGAGTTAACAACATGATGGGCTGGTGACCTGCTCAGGGTCTAACCTGCCTTTGCCCCAGTGTTGGCTGGGAGGGCTCCAGGCTCCTATGGATGAATTATTCTTACCAGTAGTCTGAGTGGGATGCCGTCTTCATTCAGAACAAAAGAAGCGTCATCAATTCAAAAACACAACATAAATCTATTAAAACACCATTAGAAAAAGGGGACAGCGTGCACCAAAGACCAGCACCAGAATCCAAAACCTGGACGCTGCAGGAACGTCCTCCTCACATCAGGACGCTTCCAATCACTGCTGATGCACGTTAAGAAGAATAAAAACATGGATTCTGCTTTAATCAGAGCCTTCTTGGTGAACTGTACTCGTTAACAGTCTGGTCATTTAGATCATTTCCAAACATTGTGTCTTCCGTTGAACGCAGCCCGTTTAAACGCCGCCGTAATGAAGACGTGTCGGCTTGGCAGCCGTCACCGGCAGCATCAGTCACGCAGACAACTCCTTCATAGCCGCTGCCAACATCAAGCTTCCTGTCACATGCATTAGTCAAACTGTTGATAGAAAGAAAGGTTCTTTAAGGACAGCCTCATAAATACCTCTAACGCTGCTTATGCCCTCCTCCTGCCAAACAGCCACAGGGCTCTAAATAAAGGCAGATATGCCAAGTGAGCTGGCAGCAGGAACAATGCTCTCAGTGAGTCCCTCAGTGATCTGGGCCACGGGCCGGGGAGGGAGGGCAAATTAAAGAAGAGAGCTGTGGACTGAAAGGGCTTAAGGTAATGATTTATGGCCCTGGGTTCCACTGGATGTTTCATCATACACTAAATGCACCAGTCCCCCTTCCTTCACTGACTGGAAGCCAAGACGCTCGTTTTGCTGATTGTGACTTTGCCTAAATGGAAAATTGAGCGCCGACTGTCTGGAGCGCTTTTTGCTGCCGCCGCCGCTTCGTTTCCTTCACTCCGCGTTCGTGACTTCATTTCTTATTGGCTGCTCCCGAAAGAAAAGTATTCAATAGCACTTCAGAGTCACCTCATCCAGACTAATTAAGAACTCAGTAGAGAAGATGAACCAGCAGCAGTAACAATATAAACGTGACAAACTACCGCCGTTAAAACTAGACTAAAGCTGCCACTTCTCTGAGTTGTTTTCAAGGTTATTTTTTCACCAAAGTCTGTGATAAAGCTTCATTTACACGCTGTTCTAGCAAATATTTTCTCTCTTTGTTGCCTTACAGTCCTGCAGACTGACCGCCGTTCTCATCCAACACCTCCTGAGCAGCTATTTTTACACTCACACCTCTTGTGGCTGCTGGACAGTGTTGGTCCATGTCAGCGCTGCCTTCCTCCCTCTGATAACACCACCATGAACACCACCAACACCATGAACACCACCAACACCACCACGAACAGGTGAAGTCAACAGCACCACGTCGTCTCCGTGGGAAACCTTGGTGTTCATGTAAGTTTGGCAGCAGCGCTAACTGATGCCAACGACCAGAAACACCACAAAAAACTGCTCAGGAATGACTCGAGGAACACGACAAAGAGCTCGACCCAATCTGATCAACAGGATGCACTGGAACACACAGAGACCATCGACTGTATAAAAGATGGACGTAGCTGCCGTGACGTCACCCGTTGGTTTCTGCACTGAGAACATGAAGCCAGGGTTTTGCTACTTCCTGGTTGACATTTTGGATTTTTGGAGCCAGTGACGCACAAATCGTGGGAGGGGGGCGGAGCCATAGGAGCAGCGATTGGTCAGACGGATTGAGAGGCGGGCTCTCTCTGCCCCGCCCACATTTACCGCCTTCTGCTCGCTTCGTCTGCATCCGACTGTCAATCAAGCCAGCCACGTCCCTTGCGTGTTGACAATTTTTAAAAAATTCAGTATTGATTTATTTTCAGAATGGCCACCTGGTCTCTGGATCTGACCATGAAAACTAATAAGAACAAAATCCTGACCTGTAGGAATGCAGTATTTGGTGATCTGTGATCACTTCTTTTCCAGTTCCAGTCTATGGGAGCCAGGGCTTTGTGGAGCCAGCAGCTAGTGGACGTAGTGATACTGCAGGTTTTTGACACTTCCGGGTTGGCTTCATTTTTCAGGGCCGGTTGCTACGTCCATCTTTTATACAGTCTATGGCAGAGAAACCAATCTGCTGCTAGGACACCTCCAGAGGCGACGTGGATGGTTTTAGTCTGATGGTTGTATACTTACTCTCCATACATGCATCACATCACTGAAGAGTCACAACAGGTCATTTTCCTCCAGCCCTGTTATCCCCTGTAGCCCTCCTGTGATGTCAGGCCTCCATACTGCTGAGGTCTTATCAGAGCAAACACATGCCGAGTCCCGTCCACATGTGCCAACTGAACGCCGCTCATGCCAAGGAAGAAGACTGGTGGCACGTTTTACTTTTCCAGCCAACATTCTACGATTAGAGCAAAGACTAAGAACCAGGAGGGCTGAAACGGATGGCTGACCATAAGGCCACCTCGCCGCCTTGTTTTCCGTCCCCTGGTCTTCAAACTTGTCAAAAGACAGAGTGTCGTCAGCAGAGCTCTCCATCAACGCTGAGCTGACCGACTCCAGTCCAATGTGTTTAAACAGAGCAGCAGCAGCGATGGAGAGCGTGGCCGCCGTGGAGGCTGGAGCTGGAAAAGATTTGAGGAACAGTGCCGACAGACAGCAGCAGCCGGCTGTATACAGCGAGATGCTGATCTCCAAGGCAACGGGGCCAACAGCAACAACACAGCCAGTCCCACGAGAACAGATTTATGCTCAACATCACTCATTACCACGAGATGTTGATTAGCGCTGCCCTCGCTGGCGGCCCAAAGAAGCCGATCTCAGCAGTTTGGTGGCGGCTGCTGGGCTCTCGGTAATGAGGCCGTCAGACAGCCGTCTCACCTTTTGTTTGTCCACTGATGGAAGTCTTGTTTGGCCCAGCTGCGTCTCCATGGAAGTGGCACCTTAAGAAGCTCCCCCTCCTCACCTCGGCCCTCCGCTCCCACCACGTTTCTCATTACATCCCGGTGTGAGGCGGTGGCTGCTGTGAAACACCAGCCCCTGGCACCGAGCCCAGCTGGCATTTTTCTCTCTGCACAACTTTTATCTGACCATAAAACACGGCTCAACAAGGGCAGGGCTCTCAGAAAGCACCATTAAATACTAAGTGAACAGGCAGCAATTTGAAATCCCTTTTTTACCATCAGCTATTCTCAAACCTGACCATAAAGAGGTGCTTGTTAATTGATATTCAGTTCGAGGGGGATTAAAGACCTGCGTGGACAAAGATGTTAAATATGTGTCCAGAATGGCGATGTGAAGAAAGCCCTCCGCTGCTTTCTATTCAAGCAACGGCTGCAAATTGCCGGCGGAGAGAACTTGGAACGCTGTGTGCTCTGAAAGGCTTTTGCCTGAATCAGCCGCTGCAGCTGCAGATGGCTGAGCTCCTCTCACGCCGTTATTTATTTCATTTCTCTTTTTTTTTTTTTTGCACATTTCTCGAGTACGAATTCTTTGACAAACACAGAATGCTTACTCGACTAAAAGGTGAGTCATTTAAACTTTGTTTGGACGGGAAGAGGAGGTTGTGTAACACTTATTAGCTGCAAAGTTGAAACCGTGCAGCGTTTCTTCTGCCATCTATCGGCTTCCAGCGACCGTCGCTGCAGCAGTGGGGCGTGTGTGTGTGTGTGTGTGTGTGTGTGTGATATTTAGCATGAGAAGCACAGCAGTTCGATGCAGCTCATTTATTCTAACCTGCATACGTTTAACAATGCACTAAACAACCAACATCAAATGAAAGCCAAGTGTGAGCTAGCATTTAATGGTCTGTGCTTATGGAGCTCTTTTCTGCCGTAGCAGCACTCAAACCGCTTTACAGTGTGTTTCTCATTCACCCATTCACACACATTCATAGACCAGTGGGGACAGAGCTGCCACTGGGAGCATCTTCAGGTTCAGTGTGTTGCCCTGTGGAGGGCATCGAACCACCAACATTACGATCAGAGGACAACCCACTGCACCACCTTTACCAACTAACATTTCATGGTCCAGTCAGACTTGCACATAAAGGCTGAATGGAGATGACTCCTGCCCAGAAAGCCCAGGATCGCTGCGTTAGCACCAACGTAGACCTGAACCATCCTCCTGCCACTTCCACAGAAAAACAGAGATTCATAGAAATAAACTCGGGAGAAGAACGTGTGCACCTGTATGGATGCTCTCAGCCTTTACCTGCAGGTAATACTGGGGACACTGATGACGCCAAAAAAGGCCCGATTTCATGATGACATATCAGATTATTTGGCTACTGTACACAACACCAACATTTGAGTAGTTTCAGATGAACCAATCAGAAATGACCTGAATTGTTAAAAGTGCAATTTTCCATGCAAACATGTAGCATCAACATATCATCCATCCATCATCTCTACACCTTCATCCTCACCAGGGTCATGGGGGGCGGAGTCTATCCCAGCTGACTCAGGGTGAAGGCAGGTTCACCTGGACAGGTAACCAGTCTATCACAGGGCTACACTTAGAGACAGACAACCAAGAACACTCACATTCACACCTACGGACAATTTACAATCACCAATTAACCTCAGCATGTTTCTGGACTGTGGGAGGAAGCCGGAGAACCCGGAGAGAACCCACGCTGCACGGGGAGAACATGAAGACTCCACGCAGGAAGATCCCGGGTGTCCTCACCGGGACACCAACCGGAGACCTTCTAGCTGTGAGGCTACGGTGCTGACCACTGAGACACCTGCAGCCCATTAGCAGCCCTACGTTAGTGCACGTGAGTCCCTCCTTTTGAAACTGTCGGCCCTCAATCGATCCAGTGCCGTTCAGGAGATCATCTCCCTCCATCTAATCACATCTCTTGATTTCTGCCTGTTCCATGTGAAGCTACGACGGCGGTCCGTCTGTTATTTTCATTCTCTGTCCTCTCTTCCTGTCATTTTTCCAGCTGTGACAACATATTCCAGCATTTTCTCCTTCATTATGATGCATCCAAGAAAATGTTGCTTTCCTAATTTTGTTCAACATAATCTGTGTTTAGTGATTTTAAAACATCTTCATTGTTTATTCTGTCCATACAAGACATACGTAGTCTGTAAAACCACATCTCTGTTGTACTGGTTTTATGACCTATGATGGCCCTATCCATACAGATAATCCTCACACAGCGCACTGGAAACGTGAAAGTCTGGTCCAGTGTTGAGTTGGTGCCCCTCAAAACCAAAGACAGTGTTTTACTGAGATAATCTGTCGTCTTTCTGCCCCCGAGGCTCTAATCTGCAGCTCCTCCTGTCCAGACGACACCAACTCACATCAGAACAGAAAATACTGGACTGTACTTTATGTGAAGTCCTTTTTCTTTTTGACCATTCAGCAAACTAACTTGTGTGACTGGTGTTTAAAACCAGCGTCATACTCCCTGAATGTATAATGAGACGGTCCTGGCAGAGGTGTGAATATGGTCTCAGCTGTTTTCTCTCTTAACAACTGCAGGTCATGAATCGGGTCTGTGGGGGTTTGAATTTGGATGCAGCTGGAAAACCAGTTCAAACCACTAATTAAGTCTGTCCATCAGTATCATGGACGCTATGAGCTGCTACTGTTCTCACTCTATAATCATCACAGGGCTTGGCTTCATGCCCCACTTCAAGTCAATAGAAATAATGAGCAAAATTAGGGGATGCCACTGCCAATAATGATAATTAATGCCCCATAAACATTTGCAGCCCAACGAGGTCCATTTAGACGGGTCCATCAAAAGGCCAGCCCAGAGGTGGTCCCACACAAACCACACACACATGCACGGCGACGGCGAGGAGAGAAGTCCTGCCGTGGTATTTTTAAAACAAGGGTGAAACAAGGACAACACGCCGGAGATCAGCGGCTCGTGTTACCGGTTGGGTCTTATGACGAGGGTTAAATAGCCAGAACCAGAGAGGCGGGTTATTGATCTCCAGATAGACGAGGACCACCACCGGGAGAGACGAGTATCAGGTTCTAGACAAGAAGGATCGCTCAGCGAGAGTGAACACATTCTGCCCCCTTCTTAAAGCCCCTCGTTACAGGAAAAGCCCCACGCAGGGATTCAAAGACAAGAGTGAACCACGCGGCGGCGAAGAGAAAGTTTACGGGTTTGATTTTGTCCGATGAATCGACTCCCAGTCCGAGTCGGATGGACACGGTGGGTTCTGACACCTGGACGAAGACGGTGTCAGCCTGAGCGTCTCACAGGGAGGATGGAGGCCAACCTTCATATACGCTAGAGAAAGAAACACTGCAATCGAGGAAACCAGACGAGACCGAATACGTAAGAGATGCTTTGCTAATTATATATAGTTTAATTCTGTTTATTGCTTCTTTCATCTAGAACAACAGTTTAGGGTTTCCAGCTTCGACATGCGACCCTCACACTGCCCAGACATCGTATTTTTGCTCCACTACATTAACTTGACAGCTATAGTTCCTTTACATCGTCGTCAATTGTCTCACAAACGTCAGATTTATGTTGTCAGCAAACCCGACATTAACTAGTTAGCAACGTACCGGCTTCTGACAGAAACTACTGCTGTCGGACAAGCTAATAATTATAGAGTCAGCGTTAATACGTTCACTTTACATCTCTTAACGCGTTCTTAGATTTGCTGTTGATGCATCAGAGAGTGGATTCATTTTCAAGTAAAAACCTTTTGGCGGTGCGACTGGTCAGCCACAGCATTAAAACCATCTCATTGGTCTCCTCCATGCAGCCAGAATGGCCCTGATCCATTGAGGCCTCGACTCCACGGACCTCTGAAGGTGTCAGCAGCACCTGGCTGTCCACATGATGTGAATGATCAGACCAGGCCATCTTCTTCCATCAGTTCTAGACCCAGTGTTGACTCTCATGTGCCTATTGTCAGCGGGTCAGCATGGACATCCTGACTGGTCTGCAGCTACTCAGCCCCACACACAGTAAGCTGCCAGCATTCAGGTTTCCAGCAGCATGTGTGTGATGGAACCACACAGCCTAACCTTCACTTCCCACAAACATCAACAAGCCTTCTGTGCCCTTGACCTTGGTGCTGATTACCCAGCCCCTCCTTGGGCAGCTATTGCCAGGTTCTAACCACTGCATACCCAGAACACCCACAAGACCTGTTGTTTGAGATGTTCTGACCCAGTTATCACAACTGTGTCAAAGTCGCTCAGACCCACAGGTTGTTCGTTTCCAACACATCAACTCCAGCTGAACGTTCTCTTGCAGCCTCATACATCCCATCCCCTGTCGGGTGCAACCAGATCAATGTTAGTCACGTATCAGTTGTTCTCAGGTTGTGGCTGTTTGGTGCATTTGACTGTAACAGCTGGAGAGAAGCTCTGCTGTGATGAGTGGTGAAGGTTCTGGTAGGTTGGGTCCGACAGCCGGATTGATCCAGTTGCAAAAAAGGTAACTGCACGACTTCAGCGACTGCGCTGATAAACAGAACTAAACAAGCTCCTGCAAAATGTACCATCCATCCATCATCTCTTCACCTTAATCCTCACCAGGGTCGTGGGGGGCTGGAGTCTATCCCAGCTGACTCAGGGTGAAGGCAGGTTCACCTGGACAGGTAACCAGTCTATCACAGGGCTACACTTAGAGACAGACAACCAAGCACACTCACATTCACACCTACGGACAATTTACAATCACCAATTAACCTCAGCATGTTTCTGGACTGTGGGAGGAAGCCGGAGAACCCGGAGAGAACCCACGCTGCACGGGGAGAACATGGAGACTCCACGCAGGAAGATCCCGGGTGTCCTCACCGGGACGCCAACAGTGCCATCAGCTATGCCACCTTGCAGCTCACAAATCGTACCCCTAAAACCTAAATACATCTTTATGGTCATGACTGGGACTCCAGCTGCAGGACGTTTTTTTTCACATTCATGTTCTGGTACTTTTGCAGAGGAATGAATATAGGTTTTACAGCAGCTTGCTCTCTGCTCTTGTGCAGGATCATGTCAGGATGTGCCAGGGCTGACTGTCTGTTTGCACCACTCGGCTTTTCATGCTCAACAGCTTTATGTGCAGCAATGCTGGTCCTCCCCTTGAAGAACCTTCAGCCAACGACATGTCAGGCCTGCGGCTGACAGAGTGGCTCACCGAGGCCAGAGGAGACAGACACAGTTGTGGCAGACAAGCTGTCAACTGCCAGCCAACCGCTGGTACAGGCAGACGTGAAGGAATGCACGAGCAATTGTAGCTTGTCAATAGAGGTTCATCCAGGTCAATGACAGACGCGCTGTAAGAGCAAACCATCAGAGGGTGTCTGTCAGCCTGGACCAAAGTTATCTGACTGTGTGCAAAAGTTTGGGTTCTTATTTAGTGATCTGAGGACAGTTGCCTTCGATCAATAGGCAAACCTCACATGCAATGCATAACATCTACATCTCATTCTGTAGGTGGAGAGACGGACGTTTAACCAAGAGGTCATTTCAAGGTTGTCAGCGTGGAATGAAATCCACATTAATATTCTGGTTCACTTCACCGACTACAGGCTGCTCTACACCAGTTAAGGTGGAATTCCTTATCGTCCTTATTGCATGGTTTATTGTGGACTTCAGGTTAGTCTGTGTGATCTGGAAGGTCTTCTGCTTAACTTGTCTGCATTCTTTTGTACTGCTGAAGAGTTTTTAAAGAGCATATACGGACACAGGTAGTTAAATGTGTGTAGCTTAAACTGTAAAACACCAGAAAAATGTTTAAAATACTCACATAGTTGAAACTATTTCTTACAATAATATCCATAATACTAGCAGCACAATTTGTTTAAGTCTTCATAAAATGCTTTGTGCCGTCACCGTATGGTTGCTTGTAGTGATCTGTGTTCCTGGAAATAAATATTAGTCGAGGAACCTGGAAATGCTCTGTTTTAAATCAGCTAAACCTGTTTGTATTTTTATAGTTTTGGCCACATGCTGTAGTTTGGAGCTCCACATTAATGAAAGCCAACTTCTAATGAGCTGCACAACAGCAGGATGAAGTGCAGGTCTGAGCTCAGCTTCCATTCATACCTGGTGTCAGATCCCTCCAGCTGCTACTCACCTCGCCAACCGCCAGTCGCACAGAGGCGCTAAGTCTGTATGATCCAAACCTTGTTCTTGAGCAAGCACAAGAAAAATCAACATCAGGCAAAACATTTGTTTATTTGGCCTAAAAGGGCCATAAATAAAATTTTATTCTCTCAATTTATTAACAAGCCACAGGAGGTCCGTGGCCGTCTACCACAGCACTTAAAACATCTCATTCTGGCGCAGTCCACAAAGACACGAGACCCATTTGAGATACTCGGAGCCGCCGATAAATCTGAATCTGGCTCTCTTCCTTACTTCCTTAGAAAAATAAAACAAAACGTGGTAATACTGTACCAAACTGGAGGCAGAGCAGCGGGGTGATCCTGTTCACGCAGAGGAGGGTGCTTCAGAAAGGGCTATGAGCGTGGTCGGGGAAGCTTGAATCAAACAGCAACAACAACAATAATAAACTATGAAAACCCCTCAAACTCATGTTTTCGCTAAGCTGAAGCGGGATGTGCTTGGCTCTCAACCACCGCAGGATTGCCACCGTTTATCCACCAACTGCTCCTCTCGCTCTCCTTCTCGTCTCCCTCCCAACAGTCCCAACGTGTCCTCCTCCTCCTCCTCTATCCTCAACTGTGTTCTGCTTAAAATGAAAGTGAAATTATATTTATAATGATAAAACCTATAGCAGCAAAAAGAGTAACAGAGGAATAACAGCTAGAAGCGAGTGACCCCTGGATTGATAAGGAAGGCATGGGTTAAGAGAGGTCCATGGATTTCTGCCCAGGGTCGGGCTCACGATAAGGGAGGGCTGCCTCTTTGACCCCCCGAGGAGCTCATCTGCCCTCGGAGGGCACCCTGCCGAGGGCGGCCATGACGCGGCTGAATCGTTCGCACAGCTCCAGGGTGGAGTAGGAGGGCAGCTTGGGAGGGTCGTGGAAGCTTTTGATCTCCGTAGAGCAGTCCAGTAACTTGGGGAGGAAGTCCGTCAGCTTTTCCTGGAGGTTGGCTGCCAGACAGACAGAAAGACAGACAGCAGATGAGCGACTGCAGGATAAGTCCTGAACACAAGGTAAATACTGTCAGAGAGATATCACAGCGAGTCACGAGGCATGTTCTGGAGCTGAAGCAGATTGTAAAACTCTAGTGAACCGGGCTCTGGGTGATAAGACTCCACTGGTCCTGTACAAAGGCCAGGACCTCTAACTGGACTGATACCAGAACTCCTCTACAGTCATGTTTCACCGCCAGAGGCATTTTCTAAACTTTGTTTTTTTGTGTAATTTGACATTTTGAATACGTCTCCGGGTCAGATCAGACCCGTGAGGCGGGCTGGTGGTGTTCTGACCTAGAAGGAAAGAGTTTAATACACAAACACAGCCGTCTGTAATGTTTTAAATGAAGCATAAAACTAAAAACCAACACAGAAGGGTCTTTAAGAATCAGCTTGCAAAGGTGGAACTAAAATGCATTTGTGATCTCTGAGCCTGAAGGAGACGTGACTCTACAATCATCTCCTTTCTAAAACTTGCCACCATCTAATACACAGAACGTCATGTTTTGGGAGGAGAGGTGGAAGCTCTGCACCACCTCCCTGATGCCTGACCTGATTCTGGTGATCTTTGGCAGGGGTACGGGGGAATGTACTAGTAACCTAAGCCTTCAACTCTCCAGAAATATCTAATAGGCTGGGTGTGTTCCTGCTCCCTCGAGGACTCACATTCCATCTCTTGACCTAGGTAGGAGCACCAGCGGTTCCTCATGTCCTCCACCGCCAGCAGGTCCCTCTCCGTGTCGTGGACCAGCAGCAGGGGGATGCAGGGCACCACCAGCTCGTTCATGATGCCCAGGCCCGTGGTCACCTCAGGTTCTTCTCCCGACTCGAACATGGCGGCCGCTTGCTCGTTTAGTTTCTGCGAGGTGGGGAGCAGACACGTATGAGTCTTTAGTTACTAAAACATGAATTCATCAAAACACACATCTCTTGTACATTTAATGTCTCAATGACACAACTACACTTATAAACGGGAGATCATCACGCTCCAGGTTTTGGAACTACAGGCTTTGGAGAACGTTAGCAGAATGTTTAGATCATCTGAATCCCCCCCCGAATGGCACAACCGTTCACAAGTTAAAACTCCAGCACTCTACAGTAACTGCATCAGTCTGAAGTTCAACAGTAAAGTACTGACTCTATGGACTCTATCAAACTAAAACAGGCCCTACAGTAGGACGTGAATGCCACCACAGTCACCCTTTCTCATTTATAAGTCCACCTTTTGCGATGATAATCAATCCTCCAGACCATTATTTCCAGCTGCTCTTCTAGTCGGTCCCTGATCTTCCTGGATCCTTTTCTACCTTCAGATTTTTTAAACTCTCTGGCGATTCCTTTCATGTGAAGCTGAGAAACTTCTGTTGTCGGCAGCTCATTTTAGAATTCGTGCAGTTGAGCTGATTACAAATCAGTCATACTCAGTTTCATGTTTTCTAACTTGTGCCAGAGATCAGAGGCGTGTTCACTGGTGATGTGGAGAATCGCTCCTTTACAGCTTCTATTTTATATACTGTTAAGTGGAGAAAATCCTCTATTTGTCAAGTTTGAAATATTGCAGTTATTGAGAGGTGATATTTAGATTATTTGACATGTAGGTGAAACTGCACAAAGGTGTACTCTCTCATGTTAACCAAAATGCTCCGTGCGTGTCCTCATGCGCATCATGATAAAACATATAGGACAGCAGATTCTTGAATCCTGCAGCGTTTGCATTCATGATTATGAGCAGTCTTCTCCTGCCACATTACTGCGTTTCTCACTCGGACTGTCTGATGAATAAAATAGTGCATCCTCGTGTGCGTGCACAAGAACAACAGAGCTGTCTGTAGGACAGCGTCTCACGGTGCTCCTCGAGGTCAAAAACCCCGCGGGGCTTCTAGAACTGCCTCCAGTAGCTGTGACACTGCTGCTGATTGGGTTGATAAGTGGGCTAAGCTACAACCAATAACACTGGTGCTCAACTGTCCCTCTGACCTCCCCTTGTACCTGCCTCACACCTGTCCCTCCACACTCCAGCTTCAACTCTCCTGTGCCTCTTAAAAACGTCAGCAGCCGACTCCAGGAGTTCTCAGACCACTGTGGAAGTGAGCATCGCTAATACTCCATTTATATAACTTTGGCCACTTCTTCACATTTCTGTTAACTTCTATTTATTCTTGAGTGTTTTTATGACGCCAATCATGTCACCGTTCTTGTTTCCTCTCAGAAAAGTTTCCATTTCTTCCAGTGAAAAAGTACTCGACAGCAGAAGCTCAGTAATCCCACAGACATCATTAATGTCAGAGGACATCCAGCAGCCACTGGAACTGAACCGGGTCCTGACATTCTTGCATGAATCTGGATACAAGCTTCTTTTTTTTTTTTTCCCCAGTTCTTGGCCAAAACCACCTTGCTGTCACAGACAAACTCCCTGACCTCCGCTCTGAGGAAACAAGCCGTTTTTTTTTGGACTCGGGGACTGCGAGGCTGGATTTGCAAAGCATCCAAGTACATTAACTGTGTCAATGTTAGCAGTGTTTTCAATTAAAACAAGAGCTGAAGGTAAACAGCTGAGCGGACGGAGCCAGAGGTTCTGGCCAGAGATCTAAGATGACCGATGAGGCTGTGCAGAGCTGAGGTTTGAGGTTAGCTGAGGACACGCTTGTGTCTCATGGTAATGTGTTTACACTCGCTGGCCCTCCTGCTTCCTATTCCCACTCCAATGATTACATTATGAACACAATGCTGGTGTAAGGTTACTGAGTGCAGCAGTAAGAGGGCTACTAAAGACCAGTATGAGGCTGATCAGACCAAAATACCCCCAGCTCTAACCAATAATACCAGAGCACAGCCTGCAGCTCGGTGGGATGAAATGAAAAGGGGCTCACATCGCAACGCTGAAAGGATTATCAGATGAAAAACCTTCAGTGGAATCTTTTGTGGGCTGCAAGCAAGCCAAGGCAATATCTCAGCAAAAGCAATTTGATTATAGTCGCCCGGCTCGGTATTGAAGGGGAAACGTCTGTAAGTTCTGCTGAGTCACTTCAGCGGAGGAAGTTTGATCCAGAGGAAAGGGAGTGACAAAGACGAGGCGGCGATCACAGGGAAGGACTGTTTGACACAAAGGTTTCCGTTCCTAAACAGAGCCGGTACCGAGGTCGTGCCCTCTTTGTAACCACTTTGTTTAATTCGAGAAATATGTCACGCAGAAATAAACACCGAAGGCTTCCCTCTAGAACAGTCAGGTGGTTAACATCGCCGTCATTGCCTCACCAGCAGACACTCTCGGCGGTAATGCCCCAGCAGCTCCTCGTCGTGCCCCCTGTACAGCCCCTTCAACAGCAGCTCCTTGTTGTACTGGTATGCGTAGATCAGATACATCAGAGCCTCCACGTAACTGGAAGGGAACAGATAAACAGACATAGATAGAGCTGCATCAAGGAAGAGAACTTAAAAACCTTCTCACACTAGAAATAAACTCCATGAACCCACTGCACAACTACAGAAGGTGGAGCTGCAGAGCCTGTACGCTGCTGCCCCCTGCAGGTGATACCGGGGCAGGAAATGGTTTGAAAATAAATGATAATGTCTGACATTAAACTTGTATAAGTTAAAGCTCTGAGGAGACAGCGAGGTTTATTAGCTTTTTTGCTTGCAGCGTTTGATATTAGACGGAGAGGTGTCGCCGTACTTTGTTTTCTGGAAGAGCTCCAAGCCGGTCATCATGAAGACGGTTGTCTCACGGAAATTCCTGTAGTCCTGATGCCACATCTGATCAAGATAAACAGAAGTTACCTCGGGCAAGGTCAGGGAAACTCAGAGCCAAAAAGTCAAAGTAATGCTGACTGAAAAACAGAACGACTGTCACACAACAGTGCATTAAAGACGTCTGGAAAAGTCCCACATCTGCTGCCTTAGATAAATACAACCAAGACAACACTGCGTCTGACCTCATATTCGTCCATGTTGACCTCCTCCGGCTTAATTAGGTCCAGTTTGGCACGTGCCACATTCATAATGCTCTTACATCTGTGGGGGGAGGAGGGGAGACAGGAAGGGGAAGCGGCGTTAGAGACGATATGGTGAGTCATTGTGCGGTACTCATGGAGATGAAACGGTCCACCCTGCCCCTAGGCCTTAACATGGCCTAATGAATCACTCTTTAGTGCTGAGAGGAGAAGTGAAACACTCCTCCGGAGGCTCCTATTGAGGCCACATGCACACATAAATCTAATTATCTTGCTCAAAATAGAGGAGAAGGGAGAAATCAATTTTTCACTCATGAATATGGATTGAGGCCAACAAGCGTAGTTGAAAAGTTTTAAGAGATAGTAAAGGGGCATTACGCACCCTAATGACACGAGCATCACGCGCCTAATGGGGAGGGAGTCGTGATGTTTGCCGGTCGTATTAAAAAAGTCATTATCGGACATGTGTCTCTTAAGATTTGTGTTTGAACAAAAGACAGAAGGAACGCTCATCAGAAAGGATTTGCGGCGTGAACGCAATGCCCAGATGAGACAGTGAGTCTGTGCAGTGACAGTAAACCAGGAGGGCTGCCTCAGACAGATCAACGCTCAGGTCTCTGCTGCCCTCTGCTGGTCATTACAACACACTGACTTCAGCCAACAATCGACCTGAGCTCTGTTAACTGACAACCAGAGGAAAAGAACCCCTACCTCTCATCAAAAGCCAGGTTCCTGTCTGCAAACTGTGTCAGCAGAGTCCTCTCCAGGATCTTCTTGGGCGCCTGGTTTTGGATGAAGTAGACGATGATGTGCTGCAGACGGTAGTCGTTCTCAGGCGGGGTGTCTTCTTGGGCGAATCTCAGAAGACGACCGTACTCCAGCTTGATGGCCTGACCAGAGGGACGAAGCGGGAATGAGTCACGGTGGTTAGAACTCCTCTACGGCGAGGTGAACGGGCAGCGAGAACACTTCCTACTCGGCTCCTCTTCAGTTGAGAACTTAAAGGCAACTGTGAGGGATTCTGCTTTGCAGCTAAACTGATTCTGGATGCTCTTACACAACTTAGGAAGATAACTCTGCAAAATGTCTGCGTGCCAATTAGCATGTTACAGAACACACACGGTTATGGCTGCAGTCTTTCCTAACGAGGTCTCAGTTTCAGGGGGTACAATCGGAGGACTGACACCTGAAGTATGACATCGTACCTTTAGTGGGCCAAACATTCCCTCTCTGAAATGGACGCTGCTATCCACTGAGCTACTCTATGAAAGTCTGAATACATCATGAGCTGCTACAACTGTGCTGTTGTTTGACTATACATCACTGCCATTTTCTGACTTTACATTTAAAGGGTTGGGCTGCAGGCAACGTTACATGCGCAATACTTCTGGTTACCTCAGGTGTTTCCTAAACGTAGCTGATTCCAGATATCTAAGCGTTTAAAGCTAAACACCTGCGTTGTGGATAATGCTCCTGTGTGCTCTGGTGTTCTGCTGAGTTACACTGTTAGTTAAGTGCTTGCATCCTTGTAAAAGAGGAAAACCAAGAAAGTCAGACACATGAAAGAAAAGGTGGACGGAGGTAAAGTAAACGAGTGAGAGTGGAATGATGAAAGGTGAAGGAAAGAGAGGTTGTACCTTAAAAAAGGCTGCCTCAGGCCCATTCTTTTCATACACGCTGCCGGATTTGCCAATGGCCATAATTATACCCTGCATGTTGGGGGTCATCATTGTCTGCCCAGGAAGCAGGAACCATGTTAAACAGAACAACAGGTCCTCGTGACGAACTGAGCAAGGTCAACCACTGTGTTATGTGCTCTGAGGCACTACAATAAAGCGTACCGCAATCAGGGCATGCCAGACATCACTCACAGACCATGCACCGGTTAGAATGACACAACTGTGAGAGACACAGCCAGTCAGCTCGATGGCAAAATGCACAATCCTCACAAGGATAATGGGAGAAAACCAAGGCGACCGAATGACAGCTGTGTGTGACAGATAGCTAACAGTGCATGGAAGGAGGCTCGAGTCCTGGCTCTACAAAGGAAAATGTGACACTCACACACTGAACTACTGCTGACACGAGGCCAAACATGAAAGAAGCTACGACTCCGTTAGTGCATGATGTGCGTTATGTGCCCTTGATTTGGTTTAGGTATAAATACACACAGCAGCTTGTTCATATCACAACATGAGACTATACTCTTGGCTTTTTTTTTCCACTTAAAAGTGACTCATGTGAAGAGGCAGACGTCGGCTTTCTGCGAAAGGTCAACCTGCCTTTGTGCCAAGATGCAGACTGGCTCAAGAAGAGGCTTTTCACACAAGAGTAATGCAGAAAGGCCAACGAAGAGGTCAGTCTCATTGTATGGCATTTTCAGCCTGACGCCAATCCTGAAACCAGTCAGCAGGGAGTGTCAGATTCTCTCGAGTGTGAAAAACCTCAGGTGGAGCCTCGTGTGAATAGGCAACGACCCGCTCACTCCTCATATCAAACAGGCTCAGACTTTGCTTTGCACAAAAAAAAAACAAAAGGTAGAGAAGTTTTGTTGGGGCCGGAGCTACCTCGTCATCATAACCCCCCTCCTCTGACTCAATAACAAAGGTCCCCACGTTAGGAATGGCCACCTCTACGGTGCGCTGGCCAGGGGGCTCATCCTCTGTGACCAGGTCAGGAGGAGGGCTAGGGGCAGGGCCCATCTGGACCTCAGGCTGAAGGGAGGTGGGAGGGGGAGGAGACTGCAGAGAGAATGGCACAGATGAAACAGGAAGGACGGACTGATGGCAAGACAAGGAACATTCAATGTAGAGGAAAACTGTGGAATATTAAGAGAAACAGCACTCGTTAATAAGCTCGGTTTATATCCTATAACACTACAGGACTTCTCCAAACGGACAGTTCATCACTCTGTAATCGCTGCTCGTGTCCATATCGGCTCTATAAAGATTCCTTCCTAACACAATTTCAATGGAAGAGATGGAAGATAGATCTTAGCTCTGGTTTTGAGCATAAATGCGTTCAGCAGAACCTGTCGTGAGGTTGTTAGAAGTGTGAGTTGTAATATAAGGTATCATCCAAAGGTAGGTTTAGTAAGAAATCCCATCTGTGTTTCTGCCACAGAATGGCTTCAGAAAATATTCTAACTGGTCCTTGTTAGACACTCGGGGCAGTGGAGACACGCTGTAACCAACACAGACCTTTAATTACTCTTTAAACTAGCAAACATATTTCTTATTTACACATCCAGACACGTTACCATCGATTCAGAGTCATGTTACTGGGCACCTGGTGAATTAAAGCCCAGTATCCACACTCTGAGCAAGTTTTCCTCCCCAACACCTCTGTAGAAAGATTTCTGACTGTCTAGCAGGTAAATGCTCCACTAGGTTCACCAGCTGGTAGCTGACTTTGTCTTCCTGCTGTTTGACGCGGAGCAGGTTGGGGTTTTAGAGCTTCTTCTCTGAAGTGAGAGCAGACCAAAGCAATGAAGTGGTGGGCTTTCAAAATCAAACCAACAAGCTCAAGCTAACGGGACCTCTGTCAGCTCATCATCATGAGCTTTCACATACAAGTACAGTCGTGACTCAATAATCGGACCCTTAACAATCCTAAACCTGCTATCCGACAGGAAAAACCAACAGAACCCATAAAAACAGCCTTAACATAGCGACAGCCTTGGATTGTGACTCCGACATGACATTTAATGTCACCAATCAGGATGACGGCGTATTATCTGACTGAACAATCCCACAGATTGGCTACGTTCACACTGCAGGACT